>NC_059259.1:7422295-7449795 GCF_017591435.1 Portunus trituberculatus | reverse complement strand
ACACACACACACACACACACACACACACACACACACACACACACACACACACACAGAGAGAGGAAAAAAAAGGAATATACAACACGTATGCAAGTGACAGGAACTTCACTCACTTATCCACTAATTGATCTAGTTTTCTGATTCTCTCTCTCTCTCTCTCTCTCTCTCTCTCTCTCTCTCTCTCTCTCTCTCTCTCTCTCTCTCTCTCTCTCTCTCTCTCTCTCTCTCTTCGATCCCTACTTCCTCACCGCGTCACATGGTCTACACAAATCCATATCCCGCTACCGTCACCTCACCTGGCGCGTCTCCTGAAGGTGTCCCAGCAGGCAGCACAGGACACAGCCACCAGAGAGGGCGTCCAGGGCAGACTGCGTGCGATGAGGCGGGGCAGTGACGTGCAGTGATGTGGCAGTGATGAATGGCAGAACCTCAGCCTCACTAGCTGATGGGGATGGTAGTGTTAGCGAGGCCCCCTGACCCACCGGGCAGTGTAGGGTAAGAAGGGGCACCAATACGCCCCTGCAGTGAGGCGTGGCGTTCCTCGGAGGCTCGGCGCTGATGGCGGAGCGCCCTGCCTACCCGTGGCTGTCTCCTCCGGCAAGCCGCACCTCACACAAACATGAGGAGAGGTCGCCCACGTTGTCCATCGGCTCATCCCTCACCCTGGGCTCAACTCTCTCCTTGCCACTGTGCTCAGAGAGGTCAGGCTCGTCCTCCCGTGCCTCCTCCCGCGCCTCGTCGTCCTCGTCGTCGTCGTGGTCGTCGCAGTGGTCGTGGAGTACGCTGCTCTCCACCGCCTCCTTCACTGATGCCCTTGTGCCGCCTGACGCCTGCTTCCTGCCCTGCTCCTTCGCTCATGCTCGAGGTATGGTGCAGGTTGTCGCTTCTCCCTCGCCTGACAGCCTCTCTTCACCGCCTCCCACTGTTGCTTGTCCAGTCTCCGCCAGTGTTACCGCCTCCCTTCTCTCACTGCCATCCATTCCTGTTACTTCGTGTCTCACTCTGCCCTTGTGTTAGTGACGTGCTTCCTTGGTCCTGGTGCCTTGTGAACTAATGCATGTGTCCCTCACCTGTTTTAGTCTGGCATCGTACTCTTACTCTTGTCTCTCTCTTGCTTCCTTTTGTTCTTATTTTCTCTATGTCACCAACTTTATTTAGTTTTAGTATGGCATCGCACTATCGCTCTTGTCTCTCTCTTGCTTCTCTCCATTCCTGTTTTCTCATATTTTGGTTCCTTCATTTATTGGTGTTATTCTTTGTCTTTCTCTTCACTGCATCTATTTATTTCTCTCCCTTTATTTTCTGTTATCTGAGCTGCTTCCTTTTCCCTCATTTTTTGGTCCCTTGATAGTTTTGTTAGTGTTATTCTTTGTCCACTTCACTGCATCTATTTAGTTCTCTCCCTTCTTTTTCTGTTATTTGAGCTGCTTTACTGGTGCCTTGTTAGCTCCTCCCAGCCTGTTGTATAAGTTAAATTGTAGTTATGGCAAGAGTTATCCAGTACTCTCAGTCTTTCATACCTCTCTCTACATTCTGAAACTCCCTGCCTGCTTCTGTATCTCGACCCTCCTACGGCTTGACTTCATTTTAGAGGGAGGTTTCAAGACATTTATTCCTTTATATATTTTTAACTCTCTCGGACCTGCAAGGGGACTGGCAACCTAGTGGATTTATTTTATCGTTTTCTCTTATCCTTAGCTAATTTTCCCTCTTAAATTAAAAAAAAAGAAATCTGATATGTGGCAAAATATAAAAAATCCTTCGTTTCTGAGCCAAAATTTTCTTCCTCTTTCTCCTTCACGTTCCTCGGATGCCTTTCTTCCAGTACCCAAACACCTTCTCCACCGCCTCTTCTCTCTCCTATTCATCCACTCCCTTGCCACTACGCTGCTATCTACCCACACTGCACCTCAGCCCCGCCTTTCACCTGTCAAGCTCCATCCATGCCGCCTCTACACCACCTGCACGCCACATGCACCTCTTCCCTGCTTGACTGTGTGTGGTTCTTCTCTGTTCCTCTTCTTCTTCCTTTTCTTCTTGTTCTTGTTCTTGTTCTTGTTATTTTCGTCTTCCTTTTCTTCTTCTATATTTTTTTCTGTTTCCTTTTTCCTTCTTCTTTTCTTTCTTTATCTTCTTTCTTCTTTTTCTTCTTTCTTTCTTTCTTTCTTTCTTTCTTTCTTTCTTCTTTTCTTCTTCTTCTTCTTCTTCTTCTTCTTCTTCTTCTTCTTCTTCTTCTTCCTTTCTTTCTTCATTTCCTTTTCTATTCCTTCTTCTTTTTTTTTTTCTTTCTTTCTTTCCTTCTTCTTCTTCTTTCTTTCTTTTTCTTCTTCTTCTTCTTCTTCTTCTTCTTCTTCTTTCTCTCTTCTCCTCCTCCTCCTCCTCCTCCTCCTCCTCCTCCTCCTCCTCCTCCTCCTCCTCCTCCTCCTCCTCCTCCTCCTCCTCCTCCTCCTCCTCCTCCTCCTCCTCCTCCTCCTCCTCCTCTGCCTATCTGATGGTTTGTTTATCTCTCTCTCTCTCTCTCTCTCTCTCTCTCTCTCTCTCTCTCTCTCTCTCTCTCTCTCTCTCTCTCTCTCTCTCTCTCTCTCTCTCTCTCTCTCTCTCTCTCTCTCCTGTCAGCTTAATGCTCTTGTTGTTGTTGTTGTTGTTGTTGTTGTTGTTGTTGGTGGTGGTGGTGGTGGTGGTGGTGGTGGTGGTGGTGTTTTGTCGTTTTTTGTTGTTGTTGATTGAAGTGTGTGTGTGTGTGTGTGTGTGTGTGTGTGTGTGTGTGTGTGTGTGTGTGTGTGAGTGAAAATTGTGTTGCTGTTTTTTTTTTTATCTATTTTTATCTTTATTGTTGCATGTTTGGTAACAATTTGCACGTGTCTTGTTTTCCTTCCTCCTTTAATTTCCTCTCTCTCTCTCTCTCTCTCTCTCTCTCTCTCTCTCTCTCTCTCTCTCTCTCTCTCTCTCTCTCTCTCTCTCTCTCTCTCTCTCTCTCTCTCTCTCCATCCATCACTCCTATCTTTACTTCCTTCGTTGCTTTCTTTCCTCCATCAACCACTTTTCCTCCTTCCTCTTACCATCCATCATCTTTCCTCCTCCTCCTCTGCTCCTCCTCCTCCTCTTCGTGATCTCCCTCCTGAACCCTCTAATCCTTCTTTTCCCTCTCCTCCTTCCTGCTTCCTCCTTCCTCCTCCTTTCCTTGCTCTCCTTACCTCTTTATATTTCTTCCCCCCTATCAGCAAACAGCTCTTCGGTTCTAATTAGCTTTGAATATCTTTTCCTCTTGACCTCACTTTCCTTAGAAGACGAGAGATGGCACTGAGGTCGGGCTCTTCTTGATGGTGGTGGTGGTGGTGGTGGTAGTGGTGGTAAAATATGTTGGTTCAAGTTGGTTCTAGATTAAAGTGAGTTGGTTTATTTCATCTGAGAGAGAGAGAGAGAGAGAGAGAGGGAGGAAGGAAGGAAGGAAGGAAGGAAGAAGAAAGGGAGGGAGGGAGGGAGAGAGGAAGGAAGGAAGGAAAACAGGTAGACAGAGAGAGAGAGAGAGAGAGAGAGAGAGAGAGAGAGAGAGAGAGAGAGAGAGAGCAAATGAATAGAAAATAAGCGGATTAAATATATAAAAGCAACAGAATATGGAAATAAAAGAGAAAATGTGTAAAGAACAACATAAATAATAATAAAAATGAAAATTAAATTGGGAAGATAAAAAGACAATAGTTTTTTTTTAATATTCTTCGTTCACTTGTATGTTTTTTTAATGTCTTGGAATGTTTTCAGATTTCTGTTCACGTCACTAGATATTTCTCCGTCATTATAAAAGTTTATCCTTATCATTAAACATTTTTCCTCCTCAATATCTCTCTTCCTTTATTGTCAAACTTATTTTTAACTTTTTTTTTCATATTTGACGTTTTTTTTCATTTTTAATATTTGACGTTCTTTTTTTCGTATTTCACGTTCTTTTTTATATATTTGACGTTCTTTTTTTATATTTGACGTTCTTTTTTTATATTTGACGTTCTTTTTTTTCATATTTGACGTTCTTTTTTTCATTTTTCATATTTGTCGTTCTTTTTTTCATATTTGACGTTCTTTTTTCATATTTGACGTTCCTTCTACACAGCGTTTATTTCATTCAATGCAAAAGTTTTTTTTTTTTTTTTCCTGCGTCACAAATGTTTTCCTTATCGCATCATTAAACAGTTTTTTTTTTTTTCCTTCAATATTTCTCTTCTTTTATTGCTAGACTTATTTTCAACTTATTTTTCACATCATCTAACGTTTTTTTCCTATACAACTAATGTTTTTTCTTCACTGTAAATTATTTCCTACACCGTAAACGTTTTCTCACAGTACCAACGTTTTTCTTCACTGCAAACACAAACTATTTTTTTTTCTCGCACCTCTAACTTTCCTACCGTATTTCCTTTCTTGCAAAACGTTATTTCTTATGCCACAAACCTTTTTCTCACACCATTAACGTTTTCCTGCATTACTAACGTTTCCTTGTATAGCATTTCCCTGATCACTTCCACCTTACATCACTAACGTTTTTTTTTTCTGCATTACTAACGTTTCTATAATTTCCATCCCTTTTTCTCGGCTAGTAATCATCCTTTATCTTTTTCCTTCTCTTCTTTTATTTCTGGAGGTGTTAAAAGAACCCCAGAAATCCGCCAGTTCCTTCAAACACCTCTATTTTTTATTGATTTTTATTTTTATTTAGGTTATCTGCTTCTCTTCCCAAACGTTTACAGTTGCCAAGAGGCGTAAAAGAAAAGCGAGGAAACGTTTAGGCCTACTTTCAAGTCGGCTTCGGAGGTTACCTGTCTCTGTGCTGCGTATGAGAGGGAAAAAAATATATATTCGTAGGCCTAACGTCACTCACAGAAAGGGAGACTGAAATAGCAATGACAGACAAACATACAGACAGACTTCTTACGTATCTACTCTCACTCGTCTATCTTTCTCATTTCTATTTCAAGTAATCATTTTTATGGACAGAAATAAATGTCGCTTTTATACCCAAACTACCTCTCTCTTTTATTTCCCTCTCCATTACCCTTCACTCGTTACCATTTCCACGGTTATCAAAAGCTATATAATCTCTGCCGTGACTCTTCCTACCTCTCATTTCCATTTATCTTTTATCTCGCTGCAATGGGGCTGCTCGTTCTGTTGGTGGAGAGTTAATTGAGAGCTTTAGAGTCCTGGTAAATTTATAGGTTGAGATGATGGGTGGGTGTGTTGTTTAAGAGACTGTTAGGTGGATACTGTGTGGTGAATACTGTGTAGATACTGTGTGGATCTCTTTTGGCTAACTCGAACCTGCAAGGGGATTGGAAACTAATGGGTATTTCTTTTATTCGTTTTTTATTGCCTTTAGCCAGCTTTCCCCTCATACACTACAAAAGAAAACGGGTTCTTGTAGTTTTTTTTTTTTTTTTCTCCTTTGGTTTGATTTTGTTGCGATGCTCAAAGGATGTGAATATTTGAATGCATTTAAGCCCTTCAGTACCATGACACGTTTCCATATTCATTCTGCTTACTATTTGGTGATTTTATACAGCTTCAGAAACTCATGTGGGGATTTAAAATAGTGAAGACTGTGGCCATTAATCTTCTGACCTCCATAGACCCTTCCTGATGTCAATAATATAGTTTAATCTTACACAAATCTGAAGGTAAAATTGTGTCCCAGTATTGAAGGGGTTAAAAGGTAGTGTTTTTTTTTTATTTATTTGTTGTGGTTCTGTGTTTATTTTTATTCTGTAATGCAAATATACTGTTAGAGTTAATTTTCCTGTTTTTTCTTCTTGTTTTCATTTGGTTTATTTTCCTTGTTATGTTTAGGTTCATTTTATTTTCCTGTTTTCTTTATATTTTGCTTTATCTTGACTGTGTGTGTTGCTGCTTTTGTTTGCTCTATTCTTTCTCTATTTTCTTTTATTCTAGTTATCTTTACTTCTTTATTCTATTTCCTCTTCTATCTCACTTTCTTTTTTTTTTTTACTTTATTTTCTTCTATTTTAATTAACTTCATTCCTTTATCTGTTTCCTATTTTAATTCACTTATTTTTGTTACTCCATCCCCTTCTATTTTTTACTCCTCTTTTCTTATTTCATCCTCAAATTCACTTTATATCTCTACTTTATTTCCTCTATTTCAATTAACTGTACTCACTTCAGTCCCTCACTTTACCTCCCATTTTTATTTCCCTTTCTTCTACATTGATCCCTTCTTCATACGGACACTAATGCTTCTTTGATATGCAGACCTCCTTTCTCCTCTGACATTTCCATAAGATCTCTCTGCGGCTACAGTGACAACACGTAACAGGCTACATGTCCCCAGAGAGAGTCAGTAATCCTTCTAAAGTAAGATTCTTGTATGAGTATTTCGTGGGTATAGGAAGTTAGGTTTTGTAATGTCCTGAGTTGGTTTGATTTCTTGCTGTGTTGGGGGTATTTTGTCCCCAGAGAGGTGAACGAGTAGAAGAGAGGCAGTATTCATTCTAAAGGTTCTTGTATGAGTTATTCTTGGGTATAGGAAGTCAGTTTTTGTAATGCCCCGAGTTGGTTTGATTTCCTGCTGTTTTCTGGGGTATTTTTCTGTTTTATCTTGTGTAAGAGGGAAAAACTAGCCAGGTGGACGAAAAAATAGTAATCGTTGTAAAGTAAGTCTCTGTGTGTGTGTGTGTGTGTGTGTGTGTGTGTGATTTGTGGGTGAAGGAAGTCAGTGTTGTAATTTTCCTTGTAGGTTTATCGACTTCCTAATGTTTTTTCTTGCATTTTTTTTGTATTTTACTGTTAATTTATTTTGTTTTATGTGAGAGGAGAAAACATTCATTAATCATTGTAAAGTAAAATTGGTATGTGTGTGTGTGTGTGTGTGTGTGTGTGTTGTGTGGGTGAAGGAAGTGGGTTTTTGTAATGCCCTATGTAAATGTGACTTCTTATTGTAGTTTTTTTTTTTTTTAGTTAGTTTACGTGTGTTATTTTGTATAAGAGGGGAAGGCTATCCAAGTTTAGTAGTTTGTGATAATACAAAATAAGAAGTTTTAGAAGTCACTTATGTTTTCAAGACTGCGAAGAAATTAAGAGTGTTTTTAGTAAGCTATGTAAAATGGATGGTGGAGAGAGAGAGAGAGAGAGAGAGAGAGAGAGATATAATAGGCAAAAGACGTCCCACACAAGCTCTATTTCCCTAAGGACCGGTTGTAGGTTGGAGGGAAAAGGGAAACATGAATAGGGAGAGATAGATAGATAGATAGATAGATAGATAGGTAGGTAGAGAGAGAGAGAGAGAGAGAGAGAGAGAGAGAGAGAGAGAGAGAGAGAGAGAGGCTACATGTATACTTGGGAGAGGAAACTTTCTTCCTTTCGAATCTGAGGAAGAGGAAGATGATTGCGTGTCCTCCTCCTCCTCTTCCTCCTCCTCCTCCTCCTCCTCCTCCTCCTCCTCCTCCTCCTCCTCCTCCTCCTCCTCCTCCTCCTCCTCCCTGAAATATTTCCCAACCTCCATCTTTTTTTCTTTTTTTTCTCCGTTTTTTGTTTGTATGTCTGTGTGTCTTGGTTTCTCTTTGGTTTCTGCATTTTTTCTTTTTCTTTGGTTTAATTCTCTCTCTCTCTCTCTCTCTCTCTCTCTCTCTCTCTCTCTCTCTCTCTCTCTCTCTCTCTCTCTCTCTCTCTCTCTCTCTCTCTCTCTCTCTCTCTCAAGTTGTTTCCTTCTCTTTCATCTTCCAGTCTTCTTTTGTTCTCTTATCTCCTCCTCCTCCTCCTCCTCCTCCTCCTCCTCCTCCTCCTCCTCCTCCTCCTCCTCCTCCTCCTCTTTCTCCCCTCCGTTTCCTCCTCCTTTTCCTTCCTGTTTCTTTCTTATATTTCTTTTTTTTTTTTTTTTGTTCTTATTCTTCTTTTTCTTCTTTTTGCTGTTGTCTTTGGTAACGTCTTATTCCTCCTCCTCCTCCTCCTCCTCCTCCTCCTCCTCCTCCTCCTCCTCCTCCTCCTCCTCCTCCATAAAAGATTCGTAAGTCATCCTTTGAAATTCTTTGTATTCGTTTTCTCTTTGCATATGATCCCTCTTTCTTTTCCATATAGTCTTCCTCCTCCTCTTCCTCCTCTTCCTCTTCCTCTTCCTCTTCCTCAACTCTTGATTCGAACCAAAGATCACTCGTTTTTCGGATCAATTGCTAGCCACTGAGCCACTAGGAAGTTAACCCTTTCAATACTGAGACGCATTTTTACCTTCGATTTTGTGTACGAATAGACGATTTTATTAACATTAGCAAGGGTCTATGGCGGTCAGAAGATTAATGGCCACAGTCTTTATTATTTTAATCCCCCACTTAAGTTTCCACGAGTATTTGAATGCGGCACGGTACTGAAAGGGTTAAGGAAGGGCCGCCGTGGTGCAGTGGAACCATGGGTGCTTTGGCGTTCGAGGGGTCTCCAAGCGCACTGGTTCGAATCCTGTCCACGGTCCGAGTGTAGGTTGGGCTTCCTCACTCGCGGCAACTGTTTCCTAGCGGGTGGCTTTCAGATAGGAGGTACCACAAAAAGTATCCCCTTTAGCCCAGAAATTCCCGTGAAAAGCCCACGTGGTATTAAGAACGAAAAAGAAAGGGAAAGGAAAACAAAGGAAAGATTAATGGGAAGGAGTAATACCAAGGAGGGAATTTATTTAGCAACTACGGAAAAGTTTAGAAGGGAAAAGTTTGGAGGTGATTTGAAGTGGTTATCTTATCTTCTTTGTCTTGTGGTTTTTATTCTTGTTTTTCTTTTTTGTTTTCGTTTTGTAATGTTAGTGTTTTTGAAGTTAGTGTGTTTGTTGTTTTTTGTGAAGTTGTGTGTTTAGTTAGTGTTTTGTTGGTGAAGTTAGTGTGTTTGTTGTTTTTTGTGAAGTTGTGTGTTTTGTTAGTGTTGAGTTGATGAAGTTAGTGTGTCTTGTTAGTGTTGAATTGGTGAAGTTAGTGTGTTTGTTGTTTTTTGTGAAGTTTTGTGTTTTGTTAATGTTGTGTTGGTGAAGTTAGTGTGTCTTTTTAGTGTTGTGTTGATGAAGTTAGTGTGTTTGTTGTTTTTTGTGAAGTGTGTTTTGTTAGTGTTGTGTTGGTGAAGTTAGTGTGTTTGTTGTTTTTTGTGAAGTTGTGTGTTTTGTTAGTGTTTTGTTAGTGATGTTAGTGTGTTTTGTTAGTTTTATTACTGACATTAGTGTGTTTTTTAATAAAGTTTCCATATTTTGTTAGTGAATTTACCATGTTTTCTTCAGTGAAATTACCGTGTATTTTAGTCTTATTTGTGAAGTTATCATGTTTGTTAGTGAAGTTAGTGTTTTGTTAGTGAAGTTAGAAGTTAATATTTTGTTAGTGAAGTTAGAAGTTAGTATTTTGTTAGTGAAGTTAGTGTAGTCAGTGTTTTGTTAGTGAAGTTACTGTATTTTGAGTTTAGTTAATTAAGATTTTTTTTTCATTTTTCCATCTGCGTTACTTTATTCTCTATTCTCCTATTTTCTCTTCTCCTTAACCATCCTTGCTTATTCTGTCTTATTACTCATTCTTAACACTTATTTTGCTTCTCCCTATTCGTTAGTAGTATTTTTTTCTATTCTTTCTTTTTATTCTTTTTATTTTTTGTTCATTTTGTTTTGTATTTAGTATTAATATTCTCCACATAAACTTCTGACTGATAAATATTGTGTGTGTGTGTGTGTGTGTGTGTGTGTGTGTGTGTGTGTGTGTGTGTGTGTGTGTGTGTGTGTGTGTGTGTGTGTAGAATCACGTACAACACGCAACAAGGGGAAAAATTAAAAGCTGTCCCCTCATTAACAGATTATATAATTAATCCTAACTAATTTTCCCGTCAGTCTGAAGGAAAACAAGACCTTAAGTGTGTTTTTCCTCTTTATTTTGTTTTTCGTTCCCTTTTCCTTTCCTCTAATTTCTCTTTCTCTATCTTATTTCTCTTTATTATTCTCTAATTCCTCTTTTCTATCGTATTTCTCTTTGTTATCCTCTTATTCCTCTTTTCTATATTCTTATTTCTCTTTCCTCTCTTATTCCTCTTTTCTATTTTCTTATTCCTCTTTTCTATCTTCTTATTCTTCTTTTCTATCTTCATATTTCTCTTTCTTCTCCTCTTATTCCTTTTTTTATCTTCTTATTCCTCATTTTCTATCCTCTTATTCCTCTTTTATATCTTCTTATTCCTCTTTCCTCTCCTCTCATTCCTCTTTTCTATCTTCTTATTCCTCTCTTTTCTATCTTCTTATTCCTCTTTCCTGTTCTCTTATTTCTCTTTTCCTGAGCCTCGATTTGTGTGTTTGGGGTTTGTTTGTTGCTTTTTTTTTCTTTTCCCTTCTTTTCTTTTTTTCGTTATTTTTTTTTATTCTTTGAGATTTTTTTTCTATTTAGTTCGTTTTGTTTACTTGTTTTAATGGAAATGTTTTTTTAGGCTTATTTTGTGAATTAAAGCCATATATTACCTCCACACACACACACACACACACACACACACACACACAGAGAGAGAGAGAGAGAGAGAGAGAGAGAGAGAGAGAGAGAGAGAGAGAGAGAGAGAGACGTACACACACACACACACACACACACACACACACACACACACACACACACACACACGCTTGTAAATTGGTAGAAGATTAACAACAAACAAGCCTCCTACCTCCCCATCACTCCCCCATAACTCCCCATCCTTCCCCATCCCTCCCCATTACCACCACCCATACCCTTCCATACCTACCTCCCGTCTGTCCCTCCCCCCATCTCTACAACTCTTTCCCTCTCCCCCTACACCCCTCCCATAGCCATCCCCTGACCCCCTCCCTACATTGTCTCCCTTCTGTTCAGCTTACATAGAAAATGGAAAATGGATAACAAAATCACTAAAAGGCAGAGAAAAAAGAACTTATATAGCGAAGGATAGAAAAAAGATTAATGGATATTCACGAGGTTGATTTATTGAAGGAAAATTGGAAAAATATATCTGGAACTTCAAATATTGTTATCTTTTTATTTTTGATATTAATTTGGTGAAGATTTCCACCAGTATATAAAAAAAGAAAGCTAATATATTTTTTTTTATTTATTTTGGAATGGAAAATAAAACATTGATCTTTAGAATTACGTGGAAATTTGGAAACGTTGCAGAATTTCAGTATATTTGAAATTTTAAAGATAAATTCATGAACAATTTTTTTAAGCTAATTATCTTTAACCTCTTCAGTACTGGGACACATTTTTCTACCATGAGATTTGTGTACGATTAGACCATTATATTTACACTAGGAAGGGTCTATGGAGGTCAGAAGATTAATGGCCACAGTTTTCACTATTTCAATTCCCCACATGAGTTTTTGAAGCTGTATAAAATCACTAAACCGTTTGATTACTCCATTTTATTGACACTAGGAAGGGTCTATGGAGGTCAGAAGATTAATGGCCACAGTCTGCACTATTTTAATCCCACACATGAGTTTCTAAAGCTGTATAAAGTCACCAAACCGTTTGATTACTCCATTTTATTGACATTAGGAGGGTGTATGAAGGTCAGAAGATTAATGGCCACAGTCTGCACTATTTTAATTCCCCACATGAGTTTCTGAAGCTGTATAAAGTCACTAAACCGTTTGATTACTCCATTTTATTGACATTAGGAGGGTGTATGAAGGTCAGAAGATTAATGGCCACAGTTTTCACTATTTTAATCCCCCACATGAGTTTCTGAAGCTTATAAAATCACCAAATAATAAGGGAAATGAATATAGAAACGTCTCATAGTACTTAAGAGGTAAAAAAAAAAAAAGAAAGTAATAAGTATAATTTCTTTTATCTAATCACATTTAAATTAAGTAAATGAGTAAGAAATCGATCTATTCATGCATTCATCTTTTCATCTCGTATTTCCTCAGATGAATTCAGTTCGGTGATTTTTCCTTTTTTCTCCTTTTTTCTTCATTTTTTCTTCGTTTTTTTTCGAGGCATTAATCATCAAAGGAGCGAGTGAAGGATCCTTTCTTGTTTGTGTCCTGTCTCCTTCAACCCGCCCGAGAGAGAGAGAGAGAGAGAGAGAGAGAGAGAGAGAGAGATTTGTTGCTGTCGTTGTTGTTGTTGCTGGTGGTGGTGGTGGTGGTGGTGGAGGTGGTGGTGGTGGTGGTAGAAGTAGGAAGTATACAAGTAGTAAGGAGAGGGAAATTTCATGGAACACACACACACACACACACACACACACACACACACACACACACACACACACACACACACACACACACACACACACACACACACACACACACACACACACATCAGGAAGGAAGGGAACAAGTCAGCAAACAAACAAACTTCTCTCCTTACCAAAGTTGTGTGTATGTGTGTGAGAGAGAGAGAGAGAGAGAGAGAGAGAGAGAGAGAGAGAGAGAGAGAGATGAGGAAAGAGAAAATAAGGAAGGGACTGAAGAAGGAAGAGAGAGGACAATCTAATCTTCGAAGCTTAAGTGTTAGTTTACTCTCTCTCTCTCTCTCTCTCTCTCTCTCTCTCTCTCTCTCTCTCTCTCTCTCTCTCTCTCTCTCTCTCTCTCTTAACGTAATCCCAAACTAATGAAAAATCAGTCTTCCTTTCATCTTCTACGTTTAACATTCCTAAGAGTTTAGTTTTTTTTTTCCTTCATTTTTCCCCCTCGTTTTTTTTCCCCTTTATTTTTCCCCACTCGTTTTTTTTCCTTCATTTTTCCCCTTCGTTTTTTTTCCTTCATTTTTCCCCTTTGTTTTTTTTTATCCTGGTGTTTTTTTTCTTTGTGTTTTTTTTAGAGAGTACTTAAGATCAATAAGTGCTTGGTGGTGGTGGTGGTGGTGGTGGTGGTGGTGGTGGTGGTGGTGGTGGTGGTGGTGGCGTGAAGAAAATGGTGTGAGTGTTAATGTAAGTGAAGGATTTAACGATTTATTTATTTATTTTATTTTTATTCTTTCTTGTTGATGTACTAGTAAGATTTATTTATTTATTCATTTATTATATTTTTCTTTACTTTTCGTCTCGTGTATTCAGTTCCATTTTTCTTTTTACATTTTTTTATTTAGGTTTTATTTTTTTCTTATTTTATTTTCAGTTCTTGTTTTTTTTTTATTTATTTAGTGTATACCTTTTTTTTTTGGTCGTGGTGTTTGTGTGTTTGTTTATGTGTGTGTTTTTCACTTTTATTTACTTGCTTTGTTGTTTATTTTTTGTGTTTCCTTTGGTGGTGTGTAGGTTAATTAAGGTTAAGTTAGGTTAGGTTAGGTCAAGGTCAGTTAGGTTAGGTTAAGGTAGATTTGGTTAGGTTAGGTTAGGTTAGGTTAGGTTAGGTTAGGTTAGGTTGTTAGGTTAGGTTAGGTTAGGTTAGGTTAAGTTTACGTAGTTAGTCTAGTTTATATTAGTTTAAGTTTACTATGTTATAAGAAGCTCTAATTTTGTGCATGTCAGACTCTCTCTCTCTCTCTCTCTCTCTCTCTCTCTCTCTCTCTCTCTCTCTCTCTCTCTCTCTCTCTCTCTCTCTCTCTCTCCCGTACATTAAAATTCTTGCAACATTTCTCGCCGAGTTTTGAAAATATCTTCATTCCACACTTTCCACATCTTTTTTGAGGGTGAGTTATGAATAAATTTGTTTGACGTTTTTCTTCCTGCTTGCGGCAACACACACACACACACACACACACACACACACACACACACACACACACACACACACACACACACACACACACACACACACACACACACACACACACACACACACACACACACACACACACACACACACACACACAGGGAAGCTGGAACTTTGCGCGTGCGTGTGTGTGTGTGTGTGTGTGTGTGTGTGTGTGTGTGAATGGGGTACATAGAAAGTTTGTGTTTTAATCATGGCGGTAATTTCAGATGAGGTTGTTTATTAAAATGAAATTAACTTCCCCTTGTGTTTCTGTATTTCTCGATGCCCAAGACTCGGTGTGTTTCCAATGAGCATCAACACTTCAGGAAATAAATTGGTTTCTCTTTTGGTGGTTTCTCTCGTGTTTTCCTTTTAAGAACGGCATTTTAGAAGTTTTTTAGTGTTATTTTTCATTTATTTAGTCATTTTTTGTATTCTTTTTATTCATTTGTTGATATATTCGTTACATGAAAAGAAGGCTTGAAAAAAATGTGCTTGTTTTTTTTATATATCAGTTCACATGTAACATTTTCAAAGTATCATTAATACCTTCTTTTTTTTACAGGTAAGCGTGATCTACCTTCCACCTCCTGGCGCGTCACCACAACAGTATGTATGTATGTATGTACGTATGCATGTATATATATATCGTCCATCCAACTATCTATCTATCCTCATTTCACGGATTTAAAGGACAGTATCATCATATACCACATGTATTATAATGAATCACAGCATTTATTTGTTGTGATTATTCTGTGTGCTTGTATTATCACGTCATCACACACCTGTATACATTTCAACCCACTCAGTACCATGACACATTTTCATATCTTTTCTACTTACAATTTGGTGATTTTATACAGCTTCAGAAACTTATGTGAGGATTAAGATCGTGAAGACTCAGGCCATTAGTCGTCTCTCCTCCATAAACGCTTCCTAATGTCAATAAAATCATCTAATTATACCCAAAACTCACTGTAAAAATGCATCCCAGTAAAGAAGGGGCTAATCAGCTCTTCAGGTCATTGCTACATCACGAAATACGTTATTAGTGTAAATTGCTGAGTTCTATCAATTTTATATAAAGGTAAGCGTCCCAGGTGTCACGCTGATCAGGTGAAAGGTGGGCAGGTGGATAGATGGACAGGTAACACACAGAAACAGTCACGATAACCAAAAAGGATAAACATTAGGATAGGCGGGTATCTTTTTCTTCCTCAGCTTACATCGCTGTTCCACGCTAGTCTCTTCCAGATATTCTTTTCAGCCACCTGAGGATAGGCGGGTATATGACAAATTAACCCCTTCAATACTGAGACGCATTTTTACCTTATTTTTTGGTGTAATTAGACGATTTTAGTCGCATTAAGAAGGGTCTATGGAGGTCAAAAGATTACTGGCTAGCGTCTTCACTATTCTAACCTACCAAATAAGTTTCTGAAGCTGTATAAAATCACTAAATAGTAAGTAAAATGAATGTGAAAACTACTACTGATAGGGTTCAAAGGGACAAGGTACGGGAAACTCTTAAAGGGGATTGGAAAGGACGAAGAGCTGTCGGAGGTTACATAAAATCACCAAATGGTAGGTAAAAGGAATGCGAAAACGGGGCATGCTACAGAAGGGGTTAAAAGAGACAAGAAACTACGGGAAACTCCTAAGGTGGCGTGGAAGAGACGAGGAGCTGACGGAGGCTTCATCTACTAGGCTAATTGGTTGTGAAATAGAGAGGTAGATGAGCGGAGTGGACTCAGTAATTGGGTTGTTAGTGGTGAGCCATTAGGAAGCTCTAAAAGATGAGGTAGCTTTTTAAAAATCTTGGATAGTGTGAGAAAATGTTAAAAGAATGAAAAATAGTGATAATGGCAATAAATGGAAATAAAATAGCTGGCAAATAGATCCTGTTGTCTCAAGGGATTGAAAAAAGAATGAAAAAAATTGTAATAATCGTAAAAGAGAATAAAAAAGCTGGAAAATGGTGAAAAATAATGATCAAATCCCAATATAATAAAAAAAGTAAAATAAAGCTGAGAATAGTGAGGAAAATAGTGAGGAAAAAAATACAGCCATTTCTTTTATTTTCCTATTATTTTCTTGTGTTATTGTATGGGGGAAAATGGGAAAATGAAGGAAAAGAACAATGATTTAGATATGGCAGAAGGTTGTCTTATAGTATTTCCTTTACGTTATCTTGAATTAAGGTAAGAAAAGACACTAAGAGAAAAAGAAAGAAAAATTTTGCTCTCTCTTTCTCTCTCTCAAGTTTAGTATCTTGAAATGTCAAAATAAAGCTGCTCTCTCTCTCTCTCTCTCTCTCTCTCTCTCTCTCTCTCTCTCTCTCTCTCTCTCTCTCTCTCTCTCTCTCTCTCTCTCTCTCTCTCTCTCTCTCTCTCTCTCTCTCTCTCTCTCCTTGCTATTTATTATTGTTAGGAAAGATACTTGAGGCGTTTCCTCTTAAATGATCTTTTATGCTTCTTCATTGAAACTTTCTTTTCTCTTCCTTTTCATTCCCTTTCTTTCTGTTTTCCCTTTTATTCTTCCCCCTTCATCACTTCCTTTCTCATCTCGTGTCTTTGGGTAATTTTTGTCTCTTTTTTTTATTATATTTTTGTTGAGGATTGAAAGTGTTTAACGTGGAAGGTTTGATTTTTTTAAGGGATTTATTTTGATTGTCTTATTTGTTGACCTGTTCGTCGGTTTGTTTACTTGGTGTTCAGTTTGTGTGTGTGTCTTTCATCACGAGACGAGTTCAGTTCAGTTCAGACGTGTAACTTGAATCTTTCCCGCTAACTTGTTGTTCTTCTTTCTCTTCCTCTTCTTCTTTTTCTTCTTCTTCTTCTTCTTCTTTTTCCTTTCCTTTTCTTTCCTTTTTCTTCTTCTTCTTCTTCTTCTTCTTCTTCTTCTTCTTCTTCTTCTTCTTCTTCTTCTTCTTCTTCTTCTTCTTCTTCTTCTTCTTTTCCTTTCCTTTTCTTTCCTTCTTCTTCTACTTCTTCTACTTCTACTTCTTCTTCTTCTTCTTCTTTTTTTTTCTTCTTCTCCTCCTCCTCCTCCTCCTCCTCCTCCTCCTCCTCCTCCTCCTCCTCCTCCTCCTCCTCCTCCTCCTCCTCCTCCTCCTCCTCCTCCTCCTCCTCCTCCTCCTCCTCCTCCTTCTTGTACCTCGAAGACTCGAAGAAGATGATTTCTGTACCTACACACACACACACACACACACACACACACACACACACACACACACACACAGAGAGAGAGAGAGAGAGAGAGAGAGAGAGAGAGAGAGAGAGAGAGAGAGAGAGGTTAGCGTGGGTGAGGTAAGAGGGGGATCAACAGCAGCAACACCAGCCTTCCCCTCACTGTCTCCAGGCTGGCAGGGTTTAGAGGCGAGAGAGGGAGAGGAAAGGAAGGTTCTCGTGCCCTTAGGTGGAAATATAAACACCCTACACACACACACACACACACACACACACACACACACACACACACACACACACACACACACACACACTCACTCTCACTCTCACTCTCTCTCTCTCTCTTAAAGGTAACGGATGATACAGAATACACACACACAATGCTTTTCTCTGTATCATATTGCAATTCATGTGTACTCCTTGTTATTTTTGTTGTTATTGTTGTTGCTGCTGCTGCTGCTGTTGTTGTTGTTGTTGGTGGTGGTGGTGGTGGTGGAGGTGATGGTGGTGGTTGGTGGAATGTTGCAGTGACGTATTTCATTTGTTGAGTGTTGCTTTGGATTTGCTGTGGATAAGCTGTGGATTATCTCTGTTGTGTCATGTGCGTTGTTAGTCAGTTAAGAGGTTTGCCTTCAGTTTATTGGCATGTATGTGTCTTTCTGTCTATTGTCTTTTTTTTTTTTTTTTTGCTCATTTTTTTCCAAACTGTGAATATAAATAAATGGATAAATAAATAAGTAAACGACCCTTAATCCCTTCAGCACCATGACACGTTTTCATATTCACTCTGTTTTACTGTTTGGTGATTTTATACAACTTCAGAAACCCATATCGGGGATTAATCTTCTGACATCCATAGACTCTTCTTGATGTCAATAAAATGGTCTAATCGTGCACAAAACTCAAGGAAAAAATGTGTCCTACTACTGAAGGGATTAGAATAGTGAAGACTGTCGCCATTAATCCTCTGTCCTCCATAGACCCTTCCTAACCTCATTAAAATGGCTTAATCGTACACAAAACTCAAGGTAAAAATGTGTCCCAGTACTGAAGGGGTTACTAAATCTTACAAGCAATCAGAGGCAATCACAACTAATCCAGGTTCACTCCACACTCACCTGGGGAAGTTATAAATGATGCAGTGGTGGTTTTGGGTCTCACCTGAGTGTACCTGCCCTAATGGTCGCCTTGAGGAGAGTTGGAAGGCTGCTCTCCATTCACCGCTTGAGAGGGTCTGACGCGCCGCCTCGCCTTGCATCAGGGGCCGTGTGCTGGGCCAGGCAATGGTGTTTGCTGTGTTGCTTTGTTAGTTAGTGTGTTGGTAGATGAGTTTGAGTGTTAGATGAAGTTTTGATGTAGTGTTTGTTCTATTTTATTATTATTGTTTTTTTTAGTTAATGATAGAAATATAAAAAGAAAAAGGTTTGTTTATGTTTTGGTGTTGGAGCAAGAAATGGTGTTGTTTTGTTAGTGTTAGATGTGTTGGCGTTGCCTCTGTTTTTGTGTTTCTTTTGGGTTTGTTAATGTGGAGAGAAATGAAGAAAAATGGTTTGTTTGTACTCCTTTAGTGTGTTGGTGGAGGAGAGTGAGTTTTCCAAGAGGTTTTGAAGTTGTCTCTTGTTTGTGTTTCTTGCTGATTGTTTTAGTTAATGATAATATCTATGGAAGCACAAGGAAGGAGGAGGAGAGGAAGACCCAAAATCAGAGGGAAAGGACTGTATAAAGACGATATGAAAGAGAAAGGACTGCAAAACATGATTGGTGACAGAGGCAGGTGGAGGCAACTTATCAAAAACAGCGATAATAAAAAAAAAAAATGTTTCTTTATATTTAATGTTGGGACAGGAATTAGTGTTTATGTTATTGTGTTGTTTTGTTAGTTTGTTTGTTAGTGAAAGTGAGTGTTAGATGATTGATGTTGTCTTTGTCTTTTGTTTCTTTTAGGTTTGTTAGTAAGAATAGAAATTAAGGAAATAGTTTGTTTATATTCCATTAGTGAGTTGGTGGATGAAAGAAAATGTTCGATGAGGTTTTGGTGTTGTCATTGTGTTGTGTTTGGGTTTATTAATGAGGATAGACATAAAGAAAAAGTTGGTTTATATTAAGATACCAGGAAGTGTTTATATTTTGTTTGTTAGTTTGATGAGAGTAAGTATTAAATGAAGTTTTGGTGTTGTCTTTCTGTTGTGTTTGTGTTTGTTAGTTAATGAGGATAAAAATAAAAAGAGTTGGTTTATATTATTTTGTTTGTTAGTTTGTGCTTTGATGAGAGTAAGTATTAGATTAAGTGTTGGTGTTGTCTTTTTGTTGTGATTGTGTTTGTTAGCAAGGACAGAAATTAAGAAAAAGGTTAGTTTCTATTCAGGTGCTGGTGAAGGAAGTGTTTGTTGTGTTTTGTTTGTCAGTTTGTTGGTTGATAAGAATGAGTGTTGAATAAATAAAGAAAATAAAAAAAAGACAGAAATTAAGAAAAGGTTAGTTTCTATTCAGGTACTGGGGAAAGAAGTGTTTGTTGTGGCGTTTTGTTTGTCAGTTTGTTGGGTGATAAGAATGAGTGTTAAATAAATAAAGAAAATAAAAATAAAGTAAAGATTAGTTTATATTCAGGTGCTGGGGTAAAAGTTGTGTTTATTTTATTGTTTTGTTTGTCAGTTAGTTTGTTGGTTGGTGAGATTGAGTATTAGATGAAGTTTTTATGTCCCCTTTTTTTTATTTTATTTCATACTTTGTTAGTTAATGAGAGTAGAAATAAATAAGGTTGATTTCTATCCAGTTATCTTGTTGGTCGATAAAAATGAGAACCGATTGAAATTTGAATATAGTCTGCTTTATTTTGTTCATTCTTGGTTTTTCAGTCAATGGGAACAGAAATATAAAGGTTAGTTTAGTTCATATTCAGTTATTTTATGCGTTGATAAAAGGAATAAGTCGAATCATATTGTCAATTAATTCTAAACACATGTAGAAAAATAATAGGCGGTTTAGTTAGTATGTTAACCTTTTCACTACTGGAACACATTTTCACCTGAAGATTTGTGTACGATTAGACCATTTTATTGACAATAGGAAGAGTCTAAGGAGATCAGAAGGTTAAAGTCCACCGTCTTCACTATTTCAATCCCCAACATGACTTTCTGAAGCTGTGGAAAATCACCAGATCGTAAGCAGAATGAATATGGAAACTCGTGATTGTACTCAAGGGGTTAATGTGTTGTGTTGTTAGTAGATCAGGTAGTTAATTAGTCTAGCAGTGAGTTACCTTGCCAATTATATACTCGTTAGGCAGGAGAGTATCATGTAGCCCACTTGTACGTTCGTTAACCTAACCTAACCTAACTTTGTCAGTTATCTACTCGTTAGGCAAGGGAGTATCATGTAGCCCACTTGTTCGTTACGTAGACAGATAATTTTTTTTAGCGAGTTAGTTGGGAAGCTACACCGTCTGTTATCTTGTTATGCACTTTGCCAATTCACTTTTGTTTAGAGTTAGTAAATGGCTGTTATCTATTTCTATATGTATGAGTATAGTGGAGTGAGTAACTGTGAAAATCGTGATATGAAAAGTTGTATTTTATCGAATATTCAAGACACTTAAGGTGCAGAAAAATGTCAGACTTCTGCTTCGTATATTCAAGTTTTGGCCTCTTAAATATTCAAGAGGCAATTTCCATATTCTGCAAGTCTGCCTGTAATTAAGAAACACGTGCTCTTGCGTTTCATTTTTTTTTTCTTTTTCGAAGTGAGAAACATGCAAAGGAAAATTGTATAAAAGAATTGCAAATAATTTCTTCGCTCGTTTCACAGTTTGAGAAAGAAGTGTTGATTTGTGAAGGAAGGTATAGATTTACAGTAAAATATTATCAACAATTACAACAACAACAGCAAGAACAACAACGACAACAAGAACAAACGGTCATGACGTCAATTAGGTAGCTAATGGGAGAAAAATTACATGAACTCTTGTGGAATTCTATGTTGGAGTGCATGTCAGCAGAAAACAAAGCAGAGAATAATGACCATAAAAAAACCCTGCTCAACTTGTGTCAGGCTCGGAAATTAAGTAAAACGTGGACTCACATGTCAAATAATTTTCATATCGGTGCATTTAATGGCTATGAGGAATTGATATGGGAGCAATTAGAGAGCAAAAATATGTAAAGCAAAACCAAATTAAAGAAAAACTGCTGAGATTGAAAATGACGGAATGAGAAAAGAAACATGAGATTGGTTAAGAATTTGTGGTAATGTGTGGAATAACCGAGTAATTGAAATGTGAAGATAATTAAAGGTAAAAGAAATAATGAAAAATGAAAACTGCATGAATAAAAACATATCAATACAACGTAAAATAAAGAGAAATGTAAGTGTGGTGTATTTGTATGTATGAGTGTATAAGTTACGTTTAAGCTTAGGACATTGAATTTAAAGCTAAGAAACGCAAGAAAAGGATGCAAAAAAGGGAGTACATGGCGAGACATTTGATAATCCCCCATGATAAGTGACTATTGATAACGTAACATTTCCTAACCAACATTATGAGCTAGCTAAGAAATCCCTGAAAAGAATGCAAAAAAAGGGAGATAGTTGGGAGAAAACACATTATTTCTATTTCTCCTTCATAAGTGACTACTGATAACTTAACATACACTAACCATTTTGAACTCAGAAACACAAAATATGCGAAATACGTAATAACTTTTTTAATTAGTAAGTGAGTAAGTGAGGAAACACATATTATAAAAAAAGAAAATCGTAACTGGAAGAAATAAAAAGAAAGAAAATCGTAACGTACAGGAAAAAATAAAGAAAAATAAATAAAAAAGAAAGAAAATCGTAATTAAAAGAAATAAAGAAGAAAATCGTAAAAGAAAAGTAAGCAAAAATGAGACAAGTGGCTAGAGAACACGTAATAACTTCATTTAATTAGTAAGTGACCATTGATAACTTCACAAAACTAACATTTTAAGCAGAGAAACCCAAGAAAATTATGCAAAACTGAGGCAACTGGCTAGGAAATACATAATAACTTCATCTAATTAGTAAGTGACCATTGATAACAAGCTGAGAAACAAGAGTATACAAAAAATGAGACAGCTGGCTGGGAAACACGTAATAACTTCCCTTGATTAATAAGTGACCCAGACCTGCAGGTAATTAGCTGACTTGAGACACTGCAAGGCTTAATGTGCACTTGTTGGCTCAAGTAAACACGAGGAAAGGCAAGGCTCGTGTAATTATCCCAAGGCATCCTGAAACACTGCCTCGTGAAGGGCGAACTTGTAATTGCCTGTTAGTTCTGCGTGTGTGTGTGTGTGTGTGTGTGTGTGTGTGTGTGTGTGTGTGTGTGTGTGTGTGTGTCCAGATTAGCTTGGATACTGCAGTCTTCTTTGCTTGTGTCTTGTTTAGTTTGGTTAACCTTCCCTGAAATACTTAATGTTTGTTGATGTTTGTGTCTCTCTCTCTCTCTCTCTCTCTCTCTCTCTCTCTCTCTCTCTCTCTCTCTCTCTCTCTCTCTCTCTCTCTCTCTCTCTCTCTCTCTCTCTCTCTCTCTGGAATTCTTTAAGATTTAACCTCTTCAATATTGAGACGCATTTTTACCTTGAGTTTTGGGTACGATTAAACCATTTTATTTGCATTGGGAAGGGTCTGTGGAGATCAGAAGAATAATGGTACGAGTCTTTTCTAATTTAATCCCAACATGTGTTTCGGAAGGTGAACAAAATCGCCAGATAGCAAGCAGAGTGAATACAGAAACGCGTCTTGGTGCTGAAGAGATTAAGATGAGCATACATGAATTAAATAGAGCATACATGAACAAATAGAACATACATGAACAAAAAAGCATACATGAACAAATAGAGCATACATGAATGAATACGGCATACATGGTCAAATGGAGCATACATGAACAAATGGAGCATACATAAACAAATGGAGTATACATGAACAAATACGTGGGAGAAAACAAAATAGAAGTATAGAAGGAAGCAACCAAATGAATGAACAACTTAAACCACAGACACTAAAAAAAGACAACGAAAAGAAAGAAGATAACGAAAAGAAAAAAACAACAAAAGGAAGGAAAAAAAAAGTAAAAAGAAAAAAAAGAACGAAAAGAAAAAAAATGACAAAAATAAAACAACGAGAAGAAAAAAGGACAACGAAATGAAAAAAAAAATGACAACCTAAAGAAAAAAAAAAAAGAAAAGAAAACGAAATAAAAAAAAAAAAAAAACGAAAAGAAAAAAAACAACGAAAAGAAAACTAAAGACAACGAAAAGAAAAAAAAAAAAAAGACTTACATAATGTGTGTCAAGAGAATCAGGACGAGCTAAGATGAAACTCAAGGGAATAAAAGCCAGAGAGAAAAAAGAACATGACGGTAGTAGAAGATGAAGATCCTAGAACTCTCTGCCCTTTATAACGAACCTGAGTGAATATTAAACCGCTGGAAAGTGTATTACGCAAGAGAGAGCCAGAGAGAGGAGTGGGAGCGTGGGAAGGAGAGGGGACCAGGGTGAGGGGGACGAAGGAATGATGAGGGAATGGTTAGTGAGTGACACGAAGGAAGAGATAGGAAGCAGCGGGAAGGTAGTGAAGAGAGAGGGAAGCGGAAAGGAATGACATGCAAGAGAAGAAATTGGAGGAGGAGGAGGAGGAGGAGGAGGAGGAGGAGGAGGAATAGACGAGTTTATTGGCAGAGTGAGTGTCAGTGAGAGGGAATGTTGCTAGTATGCCGTTTCTATAAAAGAGTAAATTGATTGATGAAATAATGAATGAAGTTAGAAAAATGTCACACAAGGTAGATCAGTTTAGTTGCGAAGCTTTAACCCCTTCACTACCATGACACGTTCTCATGTTAATTCAGATTAATATTTTGGTGATTTTTATGCGGCTTTATAAACTTAAGTGGGGATTAAAACAGTGAAGATTCTGGACCATTAATCTTCTGACCTCCATAGACCCTTCTTAATATAAACAAAATCGTCTAATGGAACCCAAAACTCATGGTAAAAATGCCTCTCAGTACTAAGAGGTTAAAGAATCTAACGTTGATTGGTCACCGTTTTCTTTGCTGTATGATTGAATGAAGTTAAGAAAGACAATCTCACAACGTAGGATCTGTGTAGTTCCGAAGCTTTAAAGACTGTTACGTTACTTGGCCACGATTTAGTTCGCTGTAGATAATCTTTCTTCATGTCTCAACCTCCAATATTCTAAAACGTTCTGCTGTCTCACCACGACTGTCTTCAAAGGCCAAAGAGATGATTACCCGAGTTTTCAAGACTGTTTCTCCTGTTCAGGATGTAAAAATGGGGTTAATTTCTCATAAGAACCATAAAAAACACTTCTTAATACGAATATCTTTAATTAGAGTGTTCTGTTGAGTTGAGGTTGCGGCGCGGAAGTGTTTTAGAATATACTTGTTTGTGTTTCTTTGTGTCACGTTTATTGAGTGTTGCGTGACGGGAACATTAGCCTTCCTGTGTGTTTTAATCCATTCAGTAGTGAAACGCATTATTGTCATGAGTTGTGGGTGCCATTACACGATTTTATTGACATTAGGAAGGGTCTATAGAGGTCAGAAGATGAATGGCCAGAGTCTTCACTATTTTAATCCCTCACTTAAGTTTCTGAAGCTGTATAAAACCACCAAATAGTAAGCAGAATAAATATGAGAACGCGTCCTGGTGCTAAAGGGGTTAATGTAATATGCGGGGCAGATTTTGGGATTATACTTAGTTATCATCATTATCTCAGCCAGGGAATTTATATATTTTTCTATTTTTATCGTAATTTTGGTCTTTCAGCATATTTTTTTTATCATTAATGTAAGATATGATTTAATTTTCATTTTTTTATATAATTTTGCTTTCCAACACAAATTTTTTTCATCATTATTGTAAGATGCATGATTTGATTACCTGTTACTGTTGTCATTAGTGTTCAAAATTGTCATTATCGTTTTGCTCTTCACATTCGCAGAAAAAAGACGGAAAATTAAAAAAGAAAATAAAAAATAAGCTAGTTACTCTATTAAAGAAAGGAGAAGTGTATGGGATATGAATGGAGGTATGGTGACGTACTGTATGTATGTATGTATGTATGTGTGTATGTATGTATGTGTGTATGGTTTGGAGTCAGTCACACGGCTCACTACAGCAAGTCACCACAGCGGGACACCAAAGAGGATCACCACAACAATTCACCACAGCAAATCACCATAATAGATTACCAAAAGCACCACAACAATTCACCACAGCAGATCACCACAGTAGATCATCACAATAGATCACCAAAGCAGATCACCACTGCAAACCACCACAGCAAATCACCACAATAGATCACCAAAGCAGATCACCACAGCAATTCACCACTGCAAACCACCACAGCAAGTTACCAAAATAGATCACCACAGCAGATCATCACAGCAAATAGCCACAACAAATCACCACAGCTCGTCAACTACCATCTGTTTTCTGTCCTCTCTCTCACAGCCATCAGCCGCTTGTCCTCGTTAGTTGACCATCTGTCTTTCCTCTCTGGGTGTGTTTCTCCAGCTTGGCAGGGAACATCAGCGGTTTCCTTGACAAGTACTCGCCTCTCCTCGCCTCTCTTTCAAGTTTATTTATACCATGTGGGCTTTACATGGAAATTTCTGGGCTAAAGGGGGTAATTTTTGTGGTACCTCCTATCTCAAAGCCCACCTGCTAGGAAACCATTGCCCCAAGTGAGGAATCCCAACCTACACTCGGACCGTGGACAGGATTCGAACCCATGCGCTTGGAGACCCCTCGGACCCCAAAGCACGCATGGTTCCACTGTACCACGGCGGAACCTATTTATTTCTCTCTTAGTCGCGTCTTTCACTACCAGTTTCTTTTCCTTCTGAGTGGCGGGTTTATTGGTTCCTTTTCAGCTTCATTGTTTCATAGTTTAGTAGATTTATGGAAGAAGCTAAAGACTAGAACCGTGACTCCAGCTCTTAGTCACTAAAAAACAAAATTCTAACATCAGTGGTCGCTGTGGTCCTTAAAATCGCGGGAACTCGCATCGTTATCGTGGAAACTCGCATCGTTATCGTGGAATTCGTATTGTTATCGTGGAAACTCGCATCGTTATCGTGGGAACTCGTATCGTTATCGTGGACACTCGTATCGTTATCGCGGAATTACATCGTTATCTTGGAAACTGGAGTCGCATTGTTTTCGTGGAATCTCGTATGATTATTGTGGAAACTCATATGAACATCCTGGAATCGCATTATAATCGTGAAAACTCGTATCGTTAACGAGGAATCGCATTGTTAGAGAAAACTCCTTATCGCTCCTCCAAGCCACACGCCACACGGCACACACCACACGCCACACGCCACACACCACACGCCACTCATCACACACTACAAACCACACACCAGAAGCCACACGCCACACACCACACACCACACGCCACACACCAGCTGTCTCGCCTTGCATCTCCTCAGCCGCCTATTGTCAGTCTCGCAGTGGTGGAGACTCGTAACCTATGTGTGTGTGTGTGTGTGTGTGTGTGTGTGTGTGTGTGTGTGTGTGTGGTGTGAGAGTCGTCGATCTACGTGCCAGGTATTTATTGCTGTCGAATTAAATGTCAGGAACGTAAGAGGAGCGCGGATACCAAGGCAACGGTGGTTCTGAGGTTTGTATTACGGAATCTCTCTCTCTCTCTCTCTCTCTCTCTCTCTCTCTCTCTCTCTCTCTCTCTCTCTCCTCTAAATGCCAAAGAGATGATTAACCGGGTTCTAGAAGGTATTTATCCTGTTAACATTGTAGAAATCTTGTTAATCTGTCACTAACTTCGTAAAAATAAATTGCCATAAAAATTGAGTCACTTCATCTCGAAATTGCATAAAAGTCTGTGTCACTTCATCTCGAAATTGTATAGAAATCTGTGTCACTTCATCTCGAAATTGTATAGAAATCTGTCACTTCATCTCAAAGTTGCATATAGATCTGTGTCACTTCACCTCGAAATTGCATAAAAATCTGTATCACTTCATCTCGAACCTCACCACATTTTTTTTTCCCAAAGGCCAAGGTGATGACTAACGGGTTCTAGAAAGTGTTTATCCTCTTAACAATGTAGAAATCTTAATCATCTGTCTCTAAAACCGTAAAAAGATATCTTAGAAAAATCTGTGCCACTTCAACTTTCCAAAGGCCAAAGAGATGATTAGCCAGGCTGTAAAAAATGTTTATCTTGTTAACAATGTAAAAATCTCTTTAATCTGTCACTAACACCGTAAAAATACATAAAAATCTGCGTCACTTTAACTTTATTCTCACCACAATTTTTTTCCCCAGACGCTGAAAAAGTGTTTATCTTGTTAACTATGTAGGATTCTTGTTAAAAATCTATGTCACTTCAGCTTTGGCTCGTTCTATTGACTTTTTAAGGAGACTGGCGACTGAATGGGCTTTTTTTTCTTTATATTTTTGTTGCCCTTGGTCAGTTCTCCTCTCTTACATAAAAAGACTTGAGCCTTTTGACAATAGTGTGTCTGCGGTGATGGGGTATTTCATAATGTGACCCTTGTGAAGTGAGTGGTTGTAGTGGTTGTAGTGGTAGGGTGAGGCGGGTCTTCGCTGGAACAGGAATAT
>NC_059259.1:7407295-7414795 GCF_017591435.1 Portunus trituberculatus | reverse complement strand
TGATACCGGAAACTTTAACTTAAGAACAATTATAATATCCTGCCTAAATGAGAGAGAGAGAGAGAGAGAGAGAGAGAGAGAGAGAGAGAGAGAGAGAGCTTCCGGAATATGCTAATTGTTATGAAATGGAATGGAAATGCTGAGTAAATTAAATTGTTTGTATTTTTTGACAGATAATTTTTATACAGTAAGCAGAGGAAAAAAATGAAAAATGAATGAAAGAAAGAAATAAAAGAAAATTATGAAAAAAAAACTGGAGAGAAAAGAAGAAAAGGAGGAATAGAATAATAAGAATTGAAAGAAGTAGAAAATATAAAAACAAAGAACAAAAATACGAAGAATAGGAAATAAAAGGGAAAAGAAGAGAATAAATAGAGAAATCAAAGAAAAGAGACAAAAAATATGGAAGAATAAGAATAAATAAGGAAAAAAAGGAAAACCAATAAAAGAAAAAGAAAAAAAACAATAAATGACAAAATTGGAACAAAGAAAGACAAAACAAAATAAAGAGAACTATTGAAAGCTAGAGAGAGAGAGAGAGAGAGAGAGAGAGAGAGAGAGAGAGTAGAAAATTAATATTGCAAAAGGTGACTGGAAAGGATGAACAAATATTAAGAGAGAGAGAGAGAGAGACTTGTGGGAGAGGTAGTTAGTGTCGTGTGTTTTTTGTGCGCCTGTGGGGAAGTGCTTTGTGTTCTGTGCCAGTGTTCAGTGTCTGTGTTCACGAGTGTGTTAGTGTCGCACGTGTCGTTTAGAGCCAACACTCGTTGTCGCCCCCACACCTGGCTCCACAATTCCCCAGGGAATCACTTATCCTCTCCCTCAATGTCTAGCCCCGCCCATCGCCCCATAGCCAGGCGAGACTTGCCTGGCTACCAGCCACAGAATTGGTGTTGCGTTTGTGGCAAAGCAACACTTAAGACTCAACACGTGAGCTGTGACGAGGAAACCTGCCGTAACCTTTGTCACAACAGCTGCCTTGGGGATACGCCAGTCTTCAAGTGTAGCTACACGGAGCAGCTACGACTCCAAGCAAACATCCCGGACCCCGTCACCTACATCATCGAGGAGACTGATACACCCCAACGCCACTACCGGACGACAGTGGGGAGAGTCAGTGGGAGGGCTTGGAGAGGAGAGCTAGTTTCACTAGTTGAGAAGCTCACTGAGGAAGCCTCTCAACAAAACTGTGTGATTAAGTCCCTCCAGGACGACCGAGACTTGATCATACAACACAGAGACGTGTTTGCTGCGGCTCTCAGAGTAGCAGACAGGCTGATAGCGTCAAAACAGCGCCAGACGCAAGTAGCCACACGCTCTCAGGCAGTCAGCGCCCACGCAGAGTCAATTGACGAACACTGGGAGGTGGTTTGTCAGGACTCTGAGAGGTGGAGGACGTGGTGGAGCTCGGATAAACCGCAACAGCTCCGCCACTCAGCTGTTTTCTCAACTTCCACCTTCCCTTCGCCTGCCCGGGAAACAACGACCGCTCCGCCTACCTCCACTGCTTCCATCGCCACACAGAGCGACTGTGACACCTCCCCAGCGTCTACTGTCACTCCTTCTGCCACACAGAGTGACTGCTCGGTACTCACTACCACGTCTACCGCCACACAGAGCAGCAGGGACTCTTCCTCCATAAATACAGCGAACGGAGTAGATCGCGGTGCCTCTGTTCGCCCACGAACCTCTCCTCAGACCACATCAGGAGATTGGAGAAAAAAGAAAACTAAGAGGAAGTGCAGCAGGACGCGAGGAAGGTGTCCAGCGAAGGACTGAGGACTCACCAGGCCACCAAGCAGACACAAAAGCGAGCCAAGGCAAAAGTGTGTGAGTACTGCTCACGGAAAGGACACACTTCTGCTACTTGCCACGCCAGAACTGACGATTTACGTCAGGAGCGTCTCATACAGCGGCTCCTTACGGTGGAAAGACACACAGCCACACCCTTCCCACCTGCAGCGCCTCAGCCCGCCCACCACCTCACTTCATTTCAGTCCTTACCACAACCTCGCCCACTCCTTCCTCAGCCTGGTATCTGGAATCAGAGCCAGGGGCGGCAGTGGACCACTCCTCTTCACCAGTACCAGCAGTCGGCCGCGGACCCTAACCACCACCTCGGACTAGCAGGCCTCGCTCACTACCATCCCTCACCATGGTACAGCCAGCTTGCCCCGCCGCCAACTAAAGGTCGTCTCTAGCAACGTCCGTGGTCTCCGGACTAACCTTGCAGACTTATACCACAACTGTGTGCAACGACACAATGCAGACGTTGTTGTGGTGACAGAGACATGGCTGAACAGTGAGGTGGAGCCCACGTATGGCAGGATGCAGGGCTTCACCCACTGGGTGAGGAGGGACCGACAGGAGCGAACAGGAGGTGGAGTGGCTGTCTGCTTCAAGGAAGGAATGCAGGCCCAGCTACTCGACATAGACACGCCTCCACTGATGGAGATGATGTACTTCCGAGTAACGCTGGCAGACCGCTCAGCCCTCTTACTGTGTGCCCTGTATCGCCCCCCGCGACAAGGGCCTGACTCACTCCTGTACCTGACTGAGACTTTAGACAACCTGATGATGGCACACAGCTGCAGCCACGTGCTGATTGTGGGGGATCTCAATCACCACCTGGAAAGAGACGCCTACGAGAATCTCCTGGAGGTGCAGGGTCTGACAGATCATGTCACCTTCCCCACACATGAACGAGGAGGGACATTAGACCCTGTCATCTCAGACTACCAGGAGGACAAGCTTCAGTGTCATCAGCTGGGGCTCGTGGGCAGCTCTGATCATCACGCTGTACTGACACAGCTGGAAGTGGGCGTGGCTCGGGACGAGGCCACCACCCGCACCATCTGGCTGTGGAACAAAGCAGACTGGGCTTCCCTGCGCCGCGACCTGACCCACACCCCATGGGCCACTCTGCTACAGGGAGGAGCAGAGAGTGAAGCACTTGCACTCACCTCTCACCTTCTCGCCCTCCAGAGACGCCACGTCCCACACAGGGAATACACCACCAGACCGACGGATCAGCCATGGTTTGGCTACCGTTGCCGTGTTGCTGCTGAGGCAAAGTATGCTGCCTGGCTCCGCTACAAGAGGAACCCGACTCGGCGCAACAAGGACTTGCATAGGGCTGCATGCAGGAGGATGGTGGTAACCAGCAAGTGGGCCTTAAAAAAGTGGGAGGAAAGCCTGCGCCGGAAACTGTGTGGCACTGGCGTAGGAAACAAAACTTGGTGGTCCCTTGTTAAGGACAAACAGGAACTGGCCACCAAGAATCCATCCCTCCCTCAGCAAGCAGGACGGTACTGTCGCCACCAGCAGTAAGGAGAGGGCACAGTTGCTGGCTTCCTTGTTTGCTGGAAAAATGAAGGTGGGGAATCCACAGCAGCCACCGCCTCAGCTGGTCCAGCAATGTGAGAAGACTGTCACCATGGTGGAGGTGACGCATCAGCAGGTGAAGCGATTATTGCGGGGCTGGACACACAGAAAGCTACCGGCCCTGATGACATCAGCCCGCACCTGCTGAAGCGATGCTCCCAGGAACTGGCTGCCCCTCTCACCCAAGTCTTCACAACTTGTGTACGGGAAAACGTCTGGCCTTCAGTGTGGAAGGAGGCTCGAGTAGTTCCGTACACAAAAAGCTCAGGACGGACCCAAAAACTACAGACCCATATCCCTGTTGTCAGTGGTGGGTAAAGTGTTTGAGAGGGTCGTGGCAGAGGTGGTGTGTAGCCATCTCAAGGACAATGCCCTCCTCTCAGACCAACAGTTTGGGTTCAGACCTGGAAGGTCAACCTCCGACCTAATGATGCTTCTCACCAGGCAGTGGCAGGACGCCCTCGACGACGGCAAGGACACTATAGTGGTTGCTTTGGACATAGCTGGAGCTTTTGATAAAGTATGGCACAACGGATTACTGGAAAAGCTTCGTGCTAAAGGCATCCAGGGTGGCTTGCTACGACTCCTGGGAAATTACCTGCAGGACAGAAGCCTCAAGGTGGTTGTCAACGGGCAAACATCTGAGTCCCTGCCTGTGGAGGCATCAGTGCCACAGGGTTCAATTCTTGGCCCACTCCTGTGGAATATCTACGTGGATGATCTTCTCCAGCTACTGCCAGGAGTCAAGGCCTATGCTGATGACTGCACCCTCTCCTATACCTATCCACGCCAGGACAGTGGGCGGGCTGCTGAGGCCATCAATCAGCAGCTACGAGTGATAGAGGAGTGGGGTGCTCGCTGGCAAGTGACATTCGCGCCGGAGAAGACACAGGCAATGGTTGTCTCTCGGTCCCCAGCCGCCATGGCAGCAATGGCAGGAAAGTTGTCTTTTGGCGCTGCTGCTCTCCCACTCCAAGATGACGTCAAGATACTTGGAGTGGAGGTGGATCGAGGGCTGAGGTTTGACAGCCATGTCAAATCCATTGCCAAGAAAGCCTCTCACAGGATCTCCGCTCTCAGAAGGATCGCCAGTTTCCTCGACAGGAAGGGAGACTGCTGCTGTACAAGGCACAGGTGCGGCCCCACCTTGAGTACGCAGCTCTCTCCTGGATGTCCTGTGCCGCCACACACAGAAGGAGACTGGACAGCATCCAACGCCGCGCCATACGGCTAGTAGATGCTGCAATACCACCTCACCCAGAGCCTGAGCGTCCCTTGATTCACTGGAACACCGCAGAGATGTGGCGGCAATCGTAGTGTTCCATAAGGCACAGGTGCAAAGAGTGCCACATCTGGCAGGGCTGCGTCATCCTCTGAGAGTCACCGCACGGAGCACGAGAACGGTGCTCAATGGTGGTGACGCCGTAGAGGTGCCGCGATCCCACGGGTGTCAGCATCAACGCACCTTCGCAGGACGCGTCTCCAGGATGTGGAACTTGTTCACGGCCGCGGTGCCTCACGTCCAGGAGATGAACACACACAGTGTCAAACTGATGGCACATAAGTGGAGACAGACACTGCCAACTCCTCTGACACTCTTTGTGACGTGACACTCAGTGTAGTGCAGTGCGTGAATAGTGCTAGTGAAGTGAAAAGAACAGTGCTCCATTTACATGCTGACCATCTTGTATATTATCTATTTTTAAGTCTTGTAAATATTGTAGAGAAATAGATTGTAGTACCCTTAGAATAGGTAGCACACGACAGTGCGCCTTTGGGTACATGTTCTTCTGTATAAATTATGTTTAAATAAAAAAAAAAAAAAAAGAGAGAGAGAGAGAGAGAGATTCATTCCTTTGTTTTCTTCCTTTTCTTTATCAGTCTTTATTTTCGTTTTCCTTCTTCTTCTTCTTCTTCTTCTTCTTCTTCTTCTTCTTCTTTTCAATTTGTGATATTTTTCTTTATTTCTCTTTTTTATTTCTTTATCAGTCTTTATTTTCGTCTTTCCTGCTTCTTCTTCTTCTTCTTCGTCTTCTTCTTCTTCTTCTTCTTTTTCCTTTTGTTCCCTTCTTTAATTTTATTTCATGTTTTTCTTTCTTCTCTTTTGCCAAAATTTAAATAAATCAGTATTCATCCTTTTAACTTCGTCTTCTTTCCTCTTCCTCTTCCTCTTCCTCTTCCTCTTCCTCCTCTTCTCTCCATTTCTTTCTTTCCTTCCTTCTTCCTTCTCTTTTCAAATTTTGCGCTTAAGAGAACAGTATTAGTGACTCTCTCTCTCTCTCTCTCTCTCTCTCTCTCTCTCTCTCTCTCTCTCTCTCTCTCTCTCTCTCTCTCTCTCTCTCTCTCTCTCTCTCTCTCTCTCTCCATAACCTCCCTAAAAAACTCTTCAATTTTTCCTCCTCCCTTTACCTCTCACCTCTTCTCTTCCTCTTCTTCCTCTTACCTTTTGTCTTTTTCCCTTTCTTCCTCTTATCTCTTCTCATCCTCCTCTTCCTCTCTTTTGTCCTCTTCTTCCTTCTTTCTTATTCTTTTCTTCAACCTCCACATTCTTATACTATTTAACTCCCCCTCCTCCTCCTCCTCCTCCTCGTCCTCCTCCTCCTCCTCCTCCTCCTCCTCCTCCTCCTCCTCCTCCTCCTCTCCTCCTCCTCCTGGGAAAACTGGAAGGAGAGTAAGGAAAAATAAACCTGTGAATGGACTTTTTGGGAGGAGGAGGAGGAGGAGGAGGAGGAGGAGGAGGAGGAGGAGGAAGTGTGGTGAGAGATGAGAATTTAAGTGACATGGCGAGAGGGAAGGAAAGAGGAGGAGGAGGAGGAGGAGGAGGAGGAGGAGGAGGAGGAGGAGGAGGAGGAGAGGAGGAATATGGTGTCGGGAGGAAGATAAGAGGTGGAAGAAAAAAATGCGGAAATGGAAGAGAGAGAGAGAGAGAGAGAGAGAGAGAGAGAGAGAGAGAGAGAGAGAGAGACTGTACATACAAAGCTCCATTTAACTGATGAGAACATTGTGGGAAAATCTCTCTCTTTCTCTCTCTCTCTCTCTCTCTCTCTCTCTCTCTCTCTCTCTCTCTCTCTCTCTCGATACATTTCAGCTTTATCTTATCTCTCTCCCATGAATTTTTTTTTTATATTCCTTCTTCTCTTTTATTTCCTTTATCTATATTTTCCATTTCCTTTTTTCCTATTTTCCTTGTTTTTTCTTCGCTATTATTGTTCCTTCTTATTTTTCCCTCTTCCTTTTTTTTTTCTTGAAGTAAATGCAATAGATAATAACTCCTCTCTTGAATGTCTTGAAGAAAATGTTGAAATTGTTGAAAATATCTAGAAAAAAAAGAAGAAAATGGTAGAAATATGTAGAAAAATCGTTAAAAGGCCCAAAAAAAGAAGAAAATGGCAAAAATTAAATGAATTCTTAAATTGCTGGAAAAAAAAGGAAGGAAATTGGGAAAAAAAAAGAAAATGAAAAAGGAAGAAAATGGAAAAAGTAAATCAATTGTTAAAAGGCTCGGAATAAAAGGTGAAAAATGGTGAAAAAAAATTGAATTGTTAAATGGCTGGAAAGGAGGAAGAAAATGGAAACAAAGTAAATCAAAAAGGAAGAAAATGGAAAAAAAGTAGGTAAAGCGTAAAATGAAAAGAGTAAATAAATTGTTAAAAGGCTTGAAAAGGAAGAAAATGGTAAAAAAAATGTAAGTAAAAAAGTGAAAATGAAAAAAAGTAAGTAAATTGTAAAAAGGCTCGAAAAAAGGAAAATGAAAAAAAGTAATTAAATTGTTAAATGGTTCTGAAAAAAAAGGAAATGAAAAAAAGTAAATAAATTGTAAAAAGGCTCGTAAAAAGGAAGAAAAATGGAAAAAAATAAATAAATTGTAAAAAGGCTCGAAAAAAGGAAAATAACAAAAGTAAAATTGTAAAAAGGCTCGAAAAAAGGAAGAAAATAAAAAAAGTAAAATTGTAAAAAGGCTCGAAAAAAGGAAAATGAAAAAAAGTAATTAAAAGGAAATGAAAAAAGTAAATAAATTCTTAAAAGGCTCGTAAAAAGGAAAGGAAATGAAAAAAAGTAAATTAAATGTTAAAAGGCTCGAAAAAAGGAAATAAAAAAAAGGAAATAAATTGTTAA
>NC_059259.1:7402295-7404795 GCF_017591435.1 Portunus trituberculatus | reverse complement strand
TCTCTCTCTCTCTCTCGGTGGCAAGTTTAGGTAGGTAGCCCTCCTCTCTCCTCCTCCTCCTCCTCCTCCTCCTCCTCCTCCTCCTCCTCCTCCTCCTCCTCCTCCTCCTCCTCCTCCTCCTCCTGGTCCTGCCCGCCTCACCGCTAGCTCGTCAGTTCGCGCCAAGCTTTCCTCGTGTTCGGTTGCTCTTGCGAAGGTTTGGGTGACAGTAGAACCCGTGGCGCCTTCTGTGGTGTTAGCCCGGTGGTGACAGTTGTGGTGGTGGTGGTGGTGACGTGTTGTGTTCATCTGGGTTGTTTTTGGCTTGTCTTGGTTTGTGTTTTTTTTTTAGTTTTGTTCTTTATTTCTTTTTCCTTGTGTCTTTTTTCCATCTTTTTCTATTCGTTTATTGTATTGTGTGTGATTTATTAGTGTGTGTGTGTGTGTGTGTGTTTTTTTTTTTTTTTTTTAAGTGAATGACTTGTACCCTTTATATTGTGTTCATTTGTGTTCTTTGCTTTATATGTGTTTATCATCTTTTGTCTCTTTCTCCTCCTTTTTTCTCTTCTTTATTGCATTGTGTGTGATTTACTAACGTGTGTGTGTGTGGGGGGGGGGGGTGCGTTAATTGAATGATGGGGACCCGCTGCTTTGGTGTCGTGCGGTATAATCAGTATTAATTTACCATGGGATTCCTGGCTCGTGACACACCAGAATGTCCCGTATCGCCAGTCACTGTTGTTGGTTAAATGTCACGGCGTGTAAGTGTGTGAGTGAGTCAGTGTGTAATGAGGTATGCTGTGAAGTGGATGTGTGTGGATGTGTGCGTTTCCTGACTCTGCGTCCTTGTCTGTTGAGATTTTAATATTTGATTTATTTAAGGAGGCATGTAGAAAAAAAACTGTCTCATTTTGTAGTCTTCGTGTTCACCTCTTCAGTACTGGGACACATTTTTACCATGATATTTTGGGTGTGATTAGATTTTATTGACATTAGGAAGGGTCAGAGGTCAGAATATAAATGGCCACAGTCTTCACTATTTCAATCCCGACGTAAGTTTCTGAAGATGCATAAAAATCACTAAATAGTAACCAGAATAAATATGAAAACATGTCCTGGTACTGAAGGGGTTAAGAAGGAAATATTTAGGATCTCTCGTTTTGTAGTCTTCGTGTTAAAAAATGAGGCAAATTTATGTTGATGTGTGAAATTGTTTAAGTATCTCACTGTTTTATCTCCCTTTGACAACTAAATGGAAATATAAATGCATAAATTAGGAAAGAAAATAAATGTACCAGCGTTCTTGTCTGTTGAGATTTAGTATTTGATTTATTGAAGAAGGAAACGTGTAGAAATCTGTCTCATTTTGTCGTCTTCGTGTTAAAAATGAGGTAAAATTATGTTAATGCGCGAAATTGTTTAAGTATCTCATTGCTTTATTTCCTTTTTCCAACTAAATGGTAAGATAGATACATAAAGGAGGGAAAAATGTAAAGGTCACTCATAAAACTGCAAGATTCTACTAAAGAAATTGATAAAGGTAGTATAGATCATGAGCCAAGTAGATTAGCAAGAAGATGAATGAAAAACGTAAAAAAAATGAATGAAAAATTTTGCCAACGTGCAGGTGAAATGTAATAATCAAATGAGATAATTAGTCAATGTGTTTTGTCATCAAGTCACTCATCATTAGATATTTTACATTCATTTTTCACTCTTCACTAATTACTGTGCCTGTTAATTTTGTCCCTCTTGTCATCGTTACTGTTCTTTTAGTTTTCTTTCCACGCACACATCATTAAATTTGACCACACACACACACACACACACACACACACACACACACACACACACACACACACACACACACACACACACACACACACACACACACACACACACACACACACACACAGGAAAGCGTGCCTCGTATCCATTTACTAGTTTGCATCCTTCATCCCTTCTTCAGGTTGACGTGACATTAAAACGACTTGTATCATGTTATCATTGGTTAGGTTAGGTTAGGTTAGGTTAGGTTAAGTTAGGTTAGGTTTGGTTAGGTTGGGTTAGGTTAGGTTTGGTTAAGTTAGGTTAGGTTAGGTTTAGGTTAGGTTAGGTTAGGTTAGGTTAGGTTAGGTTAGGTTAGGTTAGGTTTGGGTTAGGTTAGGTTAGGTTTGGTTAGGTTAGGTTGGGTTAGGTTAGGTTAGGTTTGGTTAGGTTAGGTCAGGTTAAAGTTACGTTAGGTTAGGTTTTTTATTAATTCATTCACTCGTCACTACTAATAATTAAATCACGATTACTTTGCATTTAATTTATAGATAGGAGAATTTTATCGTCTCTTTTTTTCGTCTTCATTTTTTCTCCTTCCGTGTTGAAATGTTGGGGCAGAAAACGGTCTTTATTTTATTTCTTTTTTCTTTTTTTTTGCTGTATTTTTTTTTTTATTTTGGGAGCAGAATTTGGTGTGTTCGTGTTCGTGTGTGTGTGTACGTGTGTGTGTATGCGATTTCTTCTCCTTCTC
>NC_059259.1:7392295-7397295 GCF_017591435.1 Portunus trituberculatus | reverse complement strand
CTTGTTCTTTCTTTTCTCTTTTTAGCTCCAATTCATAGCGTAGACTCATAGTGCCATCTGATCTGCTAATTTGTTTTCCTTTACATTACTTTGTGTTCCAGTACTTCCTCACTTTTTGTTTTTCCCTTGTGTTACCTTGTGTTCCTATCCTTTCTCATCATTTACCATTACCAGTACTTACCTTCACGTGGCAGCAATGACCCCCACGCCTCGCCCAGCCTCTCATTAACCCCTCCCAGCGCGTCCTCCACCTCTCCTCAGCTTAATACACCACACACACCCTCATAATGCTCATCACACCTCGCTCACCATCGCTTCCTTAATCCTGCGTTCAGCTTACACTCTCAGACTCATGTGGGAGTGATGAGGTCTTGAAGTTTAAGTGTTTTACTGCTTTTTGTTTTGGTATTATTTGTTTTGTTTAGAAAGATGAGACAAACCCTTCAGTACCATGACGCGTTTCTATATTCATTCTGCTTACTATTTGGCGATTTTATACAGTTTAAGAAATTTACGTGGGGATTAAAATAGTGAAAACTCAAGCCATTAATCTTCTGACTTCCATAGACCCTTCCTAATGTCAATAAAATCACCTCATACCCAAACTCGAGGTCAAAAATGCGTCCTAGTACTGGAATTAGAAGAGAGAAAATGAGGTTAGTCTTATTTTTTCGTTGTTTAAGATTACATAGACACTTTTAAGGACTTCACATTGATCGTTTGTTGTTTTCTCTTCACTAGTATGGGTAGAGTGTTTATTGTATTCTACCTTCAGATAAACAAGACAAAACAAAGAAAAGGGAGGTTATTTTTAAAAGACAGAAATATTTAAAAGAGATCACATTGATAGACTAAACCTCCTCTTCTTTCTCCTCCTCCTCCTCCTCCTCCTCCTCCTCCTCCTCCTCCTCCTCCTCCTCCTCCTCCTCCTCCTCCTCCTCCTCCTCCTCCTCTTCCATACAACAAAACGTCCGTCCATAGAGGCGAGACGAGTATTGGAAAAAGGAACATAACTACTTTAATTGCACCTGTCATTAAATTGGGTAAAAAAGACGTAAAGGGAAATAAAATGAGAAAAAGAAAAAAAGAAAAAAAAGTAAGAAGAAAGTGTCTCGTCTCGGGCAGAGTTGCACTTGAGAGAGAGAGAGAGAGAGAGAGAGAGAGAGAGAGAGAGAGAGAGTAGAAAGATAATGGTAGAGTGTAATTATTGTCATTTTTCATTGTTAGGTATATATTGTGCAGTCTACCACACACACACACACACACACACACACACACACACTCGAGGGCCAGCCGTCATCAGATTAACACCTGCCCTTGTAAATATATTCTTTCTTTCTCAGCACTTTGAGTTTCTAATTTTATTTTATTTTATCTCAAACTGTATTGTGTGTGTGCGTGTCCATTTGATCTATTTATTCACTTATTTTAACGTCATCCGAATTTCGCCCTTCAAATCCTGTGCCTTATGGGCGAAAACGTCGAATTTTTCACTAGTTTTATTAAATTCTGTAAATGGTTGTTGTGTTTTATTATTTTCTGTCCTGTTTCTTTTTTATTCGTTTTTTTTTTAATCTATATTTTGTTTTCGTATTTTTATTTATCATGTTTTGCTTTATTTTTATTTTTATTTCGATTTTCCATTTCCTTCTCTTTGTTATCGTTTTCTCCTTTACATTTTCTTTTCTTTTCTTTTCTCTTGTCTTCTGTCTTTGTAGTTCTCTCTCTCTCTCTCTCTCTCTCTCTCTCTCTCTCTCTCTCTCTCTCTCTCTCTCTCTCTCTCTCTCTCTCTCTCTCTCTCAGCAATATTCAACAAGTAATCTTACCTTGACAGTCTAGTACAGAGAGAGAGAGAGAGAGAGAGAGAGAGAGAGAGAGAGGATGAAGATGAGATGAGAGAGGGATAATAAAGATGACATTTCCATTAGTGAGGAGAGAGAGAGAGAGAGAGAGAGAGAGAGAAAGTTGAAAATGGCGAAGATTGAACTGTTTTGGGGAAATGGAGAATGTCAAGGAGGGGGGGGGAGGCAGGCAGTTAATGGAGGTTAGGAAACTTTAAATACTATTGGGAAGTAAGTGTTAGTTCTCTCTCTCTCTCTCTCTCTCTCTCTCTCTCTCTCTCTCTCTCTCTCTCTCTCTCTCTCTCTCTCTCTCTCTCTCTCTCTCTCTCTCTTTCCACTTCTTTTCCCAATTTTTTTCCTATATTTATTTTTTTTTCTCTAATAATCTTTTCCTTCATTTTCTTCCTTTTCTTTCTTTTTTCTTCCTTTCATTACTACTTTCTTCTCAGTTTCTCCTCTTGTTCCTTTCCTTCACTTTCTCACTTCCTCCTTTCTTCGTCCTTCAACTTTTCATGTATTTGGTTCCTTCTTTCCTTCCTTCCTTCCTTCCTTCGTCTTTCAAAATTTATCGTGTTTAGTCCCTCGTACCTTCCTTTCTTCCTTCCTTTTTTCCTTCCTTCCTCCCTTCCTTCCTTCCTTCCTTCCTTCCTTTTTTCCTCCCTTCCTTCCTTCCTTCCTTCCTCCTCCCTCCCTCCCTCCCTCCCTCCCTCCCTCCCTCCCTCCCTTCCTTCCTTCCTTCTTTTCTTCCTTCCTTCCATCCTTTCTTCCTTCTTTCCTTCTGCTCCTACCTTTTCTTCTCCTTCAATAAGTGTCTACATATTTTTCTTCATCCTTTCATTCCTGCACATTCCGTCCTTCCATTAATCTTTCTCTCCTGTGCCTCCTTCCTCCTTCTTCCCTCCCTCCCTCCCTCCCTCCCTCCCTCCTTCCTTCCCTCCTTCCTTCCCTCCCTCATTCGTTACATTAGTATGCGGTATCTTAGGAAAGCTTTAGTTTGGGTTGAGTTATGGAGAGAAATGAGTTTTGTTTTTCTGAGAGAGAGAGAGAGAGAGAGAGAGAGAGAGAGAGAGAGAGAGAGAGAGAGACCGCAGGGAAAGTGTGTGACCAGATTTGCATCGCCGAATATGGAAAAAAAAAGAAAAGAAAAATAAAGTGAGATTGAAATTTCCAAACTGCCTTAAGGAGTTTTTATATCAGGGAATATTTCTTTTTTTCTTTTCTTTCTTTTTTCTTTATTTCTTACTTAATAAAACACTGGAATTAGATTTGGGAAAGTTCATCGAGGCGGAAAAAAAGGAAATTATAATATTGCAATAATTCATAAACTGGATAAGGATACAAGTAATTTTTCATAAAGAATTGTACTTTGAATCTCTCTCTCTCTCTCTCTCTCTCTCTCTCTCTCTCTCTCTCTCTCTCTCTCTCTCTCTCTCTCTCTCTCTCTCTCTCTCTCAACAAACAATGCAGTGAGGCAACCTGTAAATTGAATAGCATAATTTTTTTCTCTCTTTTCTTTGTATCAAACCTATCAAGACTTGCACGCACACACACACACACACACACACACACACACACACACACACACACACACACACACACACACACACACACACACACACACATATGTTATCAATGTGTGTGATTTTTCTCTTCTCAATAATCTCTTTTTATTAGATTTTTCAATACAATATGCAATGAAGCTGTTTATGTGTGTGTGTGTGTGTGTGTGTGTGTGTGTGTGTGTGTGTGTGTGTGTGTGTGTGTGTGTGTGTGTGTGTGTGTGTGTGTGTGTGTGTGTGTGTGTTACACACCGCGTAGTGTAGTGGTTAGCACGCTCGACTCACAATCGAGAGGCCCAGGTTCGAGTCCCGGCGCGGCGAGGCAAATGGGCAAGCCTCTTAATGTGTGGGGTGTGTTCACCTAGCAGTAAATAGGTACGGGATGTAACTCGAGGGATTGTGGCCTCGCTTTCCCGGTGTGTGGAGTGTGTTGTGGTCTCAGTCCTACCCGAAGATCAGTCTATGAGCTCTGAGCTCGCTCCGTAATGGGGAAGACTGGCTGGGTGACCAGCAGACGACCGAAGTGAATCACACACACACACACACACACACACACACACACACACACACACACACACACACACACACACACACACACACACACACACACACACACACACGAGACTCAGATGATAAAGGTGAAATTTACCTGAGAAGATTGGGAAGCAGAGAGAGAGAGAGAGAGAGAGAGAGATGGAAAGATTACCACACCTTTACTGGCTTCCCTTCAGACTCATCTTTCACTCACATATGAACTAATACCTCAAAAATGTGATTAAAGGAGGCTCAACCACCACTGAGAGAGAGAGATTACCTTAACGCCCCCATTGTCACAGCACGGGCTCTTACTTCTCTTATTCTCACAGTTTTATTTATGTAGTTTCAGATCGTATTTCTAAACAGTTCCTTGTATTTCTCTGACAGGCTGTAGTGGAATATATTTGTGTTTTTGTCAGTGAAGTTTGCTGTTATTCTGTTGACGGTGTGACGTGTGTTCCGTGTCATTAACCCTTTCGCTGCAAAGAAATACATCATAAACACGTAAACATAATATTTTTAACACGTTTTTGCTTGACTGGCTCTTAGATATATATATATATATATATATAACTTAGAAAAACACTAAATATATCCTCCATTGTATAATTTTCTCATCATAAACACGTAAACATATATTTTCTTATACATGTTTGCTCGAAGTCTATTAAATATATATGCAACTTAGAAAAACTCTAAATTCACGCCCCATTTTGATTTTTTTTTCTATTATAAACACGTAAACATATTTTACCACATTTTTTGCTTGACAGTCTCTTATCTTAAAAACACCAAATTCACTCCCCATTCTGTATTGTCTTCATTTCTTCATTCGTTCAGTGTTTCTGTGTGTGTGTGTGTGTGTGTGTGTGTGTGTGTGTGTGTGTGTGTGTGTGTGTGTGTGTGTGTGTGTGTGTGTGTGTATCAAGAAATTTGTCCTTGTTTTCTGGCTAATTCCTTTCTCATGTTTTAGGGAACTAGCAGTTTAAGTGGGCTTGTTTTTAATATTTTGTTGCCCTTAGCAAACTTCCCTCTTGCATGAATAAAGCGAGTTAGTGATCTT
>NC_059259.1:7377295-7379795 GCF_017591435.1 Portunus trituberculatus | reverse complement strand
GGAAAAGCACGGAAAGGAAATGGAAACAGTTAGGAAGGAAATAAGGCCAAGATGCGACACAAGATTTGGGAAACAAGATAAAAAAGAAAACGAGAGACAAAAAAAAATATAGAAAAGAGAAAATGAAAGAAAAAAAATATGAAAATCTGCAAAATTGTTTAAAAAGTTAGACTGTAAACTTAATAATAAGAAAAGCAAGAAAAACAAACATTACCAGAGAGAGAGAGAGAGAGAGAGAGAGGGGGAAGGAATGGTAATCAAACTATCATAACTCTTCATCAAACTAATTAAGGACAGGTGAGATATCCGGTTACTGATAATTAGTACAGGTGAGAGTGATTACAGGTAGAGAGAGAGAGAGAGAGAGAGAGAGAGAGAGAGAGAGAGAGAGAGAGAGAGAGAGAAGGGGGGGGGGAAATCACGAACAGATAAACAGACACACTGACTGGCTCAAGATTAGACGTGGTAGAGAGAGAGAGAGAGAGAGAGAGAGAGAGAGAGAGAGAGAGAGAGAGAGAAGGACACGTCACTACCTGGGGATGCTTAAATCTATCGACGTTTTGGATTAGAGAGAGAGAGAGAGAGAGAGAGAGAGAGAGGTGCTTAATCGTCTTGCTCTCATGGTAAAGTGAAGGAAAATGGACCTAAGTGGATTATTAAAGAGACGACCGCGTATCTCTCTCTCTCTCTCTCTCTCTCTCTCTCTCTCTCTCTCTCTCTCTCTCTCTCAATTTTCCCTCCTTATTTAACTCACGTTCATATTTTCTTTTCTTTTTCTTATTTTCTTTTTTCTTATTTTCTATCTCATCTTGTTGTCATTATTTTTCCCCTTCTTTATTTATTTCTGCTTCTGTCATCATCTTTTTCCTTTCTCCTTTTTCTTCTTTTTTTTTTTATTGCATTTATTTTTTTGTTATTTTTCTTATGTACTGTTTTGAAAATATTTGCATTTGTTTTTTTGCTTTATTTTCATTTATTTTTTTTATTATGTATTTTATTTTGTTTGATTTTTTTTCATATTGCTATTTTATTTCAGTTTTTGTTTCGCTTAAAAAAAAGTGAAATTGTTTTTTTGGTGTATAGTTTTCCTTATTCTTTTATTTCCTCTCTTCGTTTCTTTTCAATCGTTTCTATTTTCATATTTCTTTTTATTTCATCTGTTACTGCAATATTTCTTCTTTTTATCCTTTATCCCTTCGTTTTCTTTTCGTTTTTCCAGTCTCAGTTTTATTTTTTTATTTCCACATTACTCCTCTTCATTTTATCAGTTTCTGCAATGTTTCTTTCCACGTCTTTCCTTTTTTTCCTTCATTTTTTTACCAGATGGGATTAGTTTAATTTTTTTTTATCTTCCAACATTTTTCTTTTCAAACTCTCCATTGGTACAAACTTTCCTTTTTTTCCCTAATTCCCTCAGGACGCTTTCATCTCTTCATCCTTCCATTCCCACAAACTGTTTTTCTCTAATTACTTCTTTATCCAGCTTGTCTATTTCTTCCCATTTCTTCATTGGATCTTAGAGCTTCATACTTTTCCCTCTCCTCCTCCTCCTCCTCCTCCTCCTCCTCTTTCTGTTTATTTATTCATTTTCCTTGCTATATATTTATTTACTAGTATTTGTAACTCATTCATTTATCTATATTTGTGTTATTCCCATATTCTTATTGTTGTTTTATTAATTCTCTTCTCTTAATTTATTAGTCGTGTTTTCTCTGTTCTCCTTTATTCATTCACTAGTATTAATTTGTAGTTTGTCATTTATTTATCTTATTTTCGTTACTATTCACTTATTCTCATTGTCATTTCTGTTAATTTTCTTTATATCAACATTAAATAATCTGATTTATTATTTGTATTATTTTTTTAATTGCTCGTATTGATTTTATGGGTTAACATTCATTTATCTATGTTTGTTTTATTGTTTACAGATTCTTATGATTTCTATTAATTTTCCTCATAATGTTCATAATTTAATTTAATACTCATGTTCTTTATTTTTTTCTTATCAAATTACCATATCTTGCTATGTTCGCTTTTTTTTTTTTTTTATTATTATTTTTATTGTTGAGAATTCTTAATCATTTGTTCTTTCTTCAAATATTTTCTTTTATTCTATTTTTCTCTTCCTTTATTATTATTTTTTTTTTTTAGTTTTCATGTGTTTGTATTTTTTTTGTTAGTTTTTCTAGTACTGTGTGAAGCCTCAGAATATTTTCCCTGCTCTTTTATTTTCTATTTGTTATTTTCGTTTTATTTCTCAGAATCTCTTTAAGCTTTCCACGCTCATCCTTCCTAACAGAAATATATTTGTTTTTGTTTCGTGTTTTGTTTAGTTTCCCAAGTTATTTCGTCTTTCATTCTATATTTTCTGGTTTCGTTTCATTTTTCATACCAGAGGGAACACACACACACACACACACACACACACACACACACACACACACACACACACACACACACTATTCTTCTCTTTCTTTTCTTCTTCTTGTTCTTCTTGTTC
>NC_059259.1:7362295-7372295 GCF_017591435.1 Portunus trituberculatus | reverse complement strand
TCCAGACCTTTAAAACCTTCTAGGACTAGTTTACTCTCTACTCTCTTAACCCTTTCAGTACTGAGACACAATACCATGAAATCTGTGTACAATTAGACGATTTTATTGGCATTAGGAAGGGTCTGTGGAGGTCAGAAGATTAATGGCCACAGTCCTCACTATTTGAATCCCCTACACAAGTTTCTGAAGCTGTATAAAATCACCAAATAGTAAGCAGAATGAATATGGAAACGCGTCATGGTACTGAATGGGTTAAAAGCTTCTAGGACCAGGCCACTATCCACTCTCTTATGGCAAACCGGGACGTGACAGGGAAAAAGAGTGAGAGGGTGTGTTCGTGTGTTAGTGTGTTTGGATGTGTGGATGGTTGAGTGTTGGCTGGGTAAGCTGGTTTGTGGATGGAAACTTGGCGTATGGGATGGAAAAAGTTAAGTGGATGAGAAGTTGTGTGTGGATGAACTATAAGCTGGTAGGAAAATCAGGGAGGAAGTAGGAATACACACACACACACACACACACACACACACACACACACACACACACACACACACACACACACACACACACACAAGAATAAGACTATGTGCAAAAAAAATAACACTGAAAAAAATAAGAATCCTGGAAAAATGTAAAAAGAAGAGAAAAACTGAAAAAGGAAAAAAATATAGTTTACCTTCGAGAGAGAGAGAGAGAGAGAGAGAGAGAGAGAGAGAGAGAGAGAGAGAGACATTTCCTGCTCTATTCGTACAAAGGTAGTGCTAGTAAACAGTTTATAGGTTTGCTGTGCGTTCAGGAGAGCCAAACTAGGATGCATATGTATGATTGAAGTGCACGTGCATGTATGAAAGAGAGAGAGAGAGAGAGAGAGAGAGAGAGAGAGAGAGAGAGAGAGAGAGACAGAGAGAAAAAGAGAAGAGAAGAGAAGAGAGAACCAGCTTACTACGAGATTAACTAATTAAAAGACCTTCCATAGAGAGAGAGAGAGAGAGAGAGAGAGAGAAGAGAAGAGAAGAGAAGAGAAGAGAAGAGAAGAAAAGAAAAGAGAAGAGAGAGAACAGAAGAGAATTGAGAACCACCCACTACGAAATTGGCTAAATAAACGCAAAAAAGATTAGCGTTATAGCGTTAATCAGCGGAATTCTTGACTCGTCTCTGCGTGTGAAGATAAAAAGGCGCGCTAACTGTTTAATGAACCACGCGCTCGTTCATTAGTCAGGCCGTTAAATGACCGCCGTCTACTTTCACGCTTTCATTAATTAGTAAATGGTAACAGTAAACTAATTAACGATAATTCCCCATAAGTTGATTTTTCAGTCATATTAAATAGTGGGGTTTTTTTTCGTTTTCTTTCATATTTTAAGCGTATGGTGTTGTTTCTGTTGTTATTATTATTATTATTATTATTATTATTATTATTATTATTATTATTATTATTATTATTATTGTTGTTGTTGTTATTGTTATTAGAGTGAAATTCGATACATAAGGATTTTTTTATATACTTTTAAACTTCCTTTTTTCTGTTTTGTTTTCGTTTTTTATTTATTTATTTATTTTTTATTTATTTATTTATTTTTGTTATTGTTATTGTTCTTATTGTTCTTGTTCTTGTTCTTCTTGTTCTTGTTTTTCGTTCTTGTTCTTTTTCTTCTTCTTCTTCTTCTTCTTCTTCTTCTTCATGTTCTTCTTCTTCCATAGAGAAGCGGTAGAGGAGGAGAAGAGTTACAAAGATCCCATAGAAGAGAATTATGGGTAAGAATATGGCTTACTTTTATACTTAGAGACTCGGAGATAGAGAATAGGTACAAATAACCCATAGAAGAGAAATATGGGAAGGAACATGTTAAATTTGACACGTAGAGACTCGGAAGGTAGATTATAGAGTAGATGTATGGATAATAAGGTTAGATTATATAGGTAAAGGGTTAAGAGATAGAAAATAGGTAGGAATAGCCCATAGAAGAGAGGTATGGGTAAGAATATAGTTAGATTTGACACGTAGAGACTCAAAAGGTAGATTATAGAGTAGATGTGTGGGTGATAAGGTTAGATTTAATAGGTAAAGGGTTAAGAGAGAGAATAAGTAGGAATAAACCATAGAAGAGAATCAAAAGGTAGATTAGAGAAGAGATTTTTTTTTTTTTGTTATGGCCTATAGCACCTGTAGATTTTACTTGAAGAGTATGGGAAGCGCTGTTCGTCTTCCACCCATTAGCGGCGTAGGCAATTTTATTTATAGCGGTATCCATATTAGGGCCCATATCACCACCCAAGCGCATTTTTGGTGTACGGCAATTACACCGCCACCTAGAACCTCGGTATTATGGTGACATGTAGGTAACTTTAAACTACTCTACAAATGACAAAGTTTCAAGGCGACACGTGGTGGGATTCGAACCTACGCATGGACGTCTGCCTGATAGAAAATAAGTACATATAATCCATAGACGAGAGGTATGGATGAGAATAGAGTTAGATTTGATAGGTAGAGATTCAAAAGGTGGATTATAGAAGAAATATAAAGGTAATATTTATTTTTTGCAAGAGGGAAGCAGGCCAAGATTAACAAAAAAAAAATTGAAAAAGGCCCACTTGATTGCCAGTTCCCTATAATTCGATTGGATTTGATAGGTAGAGGGTTAGAAGGATATAGAGGCAGTCCAAGCAAGGCGGGAAGCCAAACTCATGGGAACAAGAATGAAATCGTTCGTTGGATGCGTAAAAAAAGGCTTTATGGCCGTGAGGAAAACATTTTAGTAGGTCATAAAGTGAGGCTGTTTACGAGAAATTTATGCCCCAACACGCTCCATGCTCCCCTTGCTTCCCTTTCTGCCTCACACACACACACACACACACACACACACACACACACACACACACACACACACACACACACACACACACACACACACACACACACACACACACATGCACAGGTTGGAGGGTTAGAAAACAAAGGAATTACTCATAACAGTTTGTTCCTAAAAGCCATAGCAGCTGTTTGGGATGATTGTTATTCCCCTCTCTCTCTCTCTCTCTCTCTCTCTCTCTCTCTCTCTCTCTCTCTCTCTCTCTCTCTCTCTCTCTCTCTCTTGCACACATTCACACAAAGGACGATAAAAGAAAACACGAGATAGGATTTTGAAAGGATACAAAAGATTGGCAAGAGAGAGAGAGAGAGAGAGAGAGAGAGAGAGAGAGAGAGAGAGAGAGAGAGAGAGAGAGAATTTGCAAAGGGTGTGGAGATAATTCAGGACAAGTAGAACGTAACAATGAGGCTTTCAATCCCATCTCACCTGAGACCTGCAGGTGCCGAGCTGGTAATTAACTCCCTTTCACCTGCCTCGCCTCACCCTTTCATCCTTCCTCCCTTCCGCATTCCCTCCTCCCCTTTCACTTTCCTCCCCTTCCACTTTCCATCCTTTCCTTCCTTTCTTCCTCATTCTCTCTGTTCCCTTCTTTCTTCTATATTCCCTCTTCCATATTCCTTCCTTTCCCTCCTTTCTTCCACATTCTCTCTATTCCTTTCTTTCTTGTACATTTTCTCTTCCACATTCCTTCCTCCTCCTTTCCACATTCCCTCCTTTCCTTCCTTTCTTCCACATTCCCTCTATTCCCTTCTTTCTTCAACATTCCCTTTTCCACATTTCTTCGTCTTCCTTTCCACATCCTTCCTCCTTTTCCACATTCCTTTTATTCCCTCTTTTCCTCCTCTCTCTCTCTCTCTCTCTCTCTCTCTCTCTCTCTCTCTCTCTCTCTCTCTCTCTCTCTCTCTCTCTCTCTGTTTTCCTGTTTTCCTCTTTCCCTTGCATTGTTTTTTCCTTTCTTTTCTTCCTTTTCTGCTTTCTCCTCTCATTCTTTTTTTCTTCCATTCCTCCTTCCTTCTTTCTCTTCTTTTTGTCTGTTTTCTCTTTCTCGTGCGCCATTTTTTTTTATTTGTTTCTTCCTTCATTTTTTGCTTCTTTCATTTTCTTCTCCTTTCTTTCATTGTCTTCTTCCTTTTTCTGTGCTTCTTTTCCTATTTTCCTCTTTCTCATGCATTATTGTTTGGTGTTTTCTCTTCCTTCCTTCATTTTCTGCTTTCTTCTTTCATTTCCTTTCCTTTCCTTCATTCTCTCCTTCCGTTTCTCACTCCTTGTTTTCCTGTTTCCTCTTTCTCATACACTTTTTTTCTTATTTTTCTCCTTTTCTTTCTTCATTTCCTTTTTCGTTCCTTGTTCTTGTTTCCTTCGTCTTTCATCCCAACTTTCCTCTCCTCCTTTCCTTTCCTCCCTTCCTTTTCTTCCCTCCTTTCCTCAAATTTCTTTTACTTCCTCAACTTCCTCCATTCTTCTCTTTTTCCTCCTGTTTTCCTGGTCTCCTCCTTCTTTTACTCTATGCCTTCCCCTTCTTCCTTCCCTCGTTCCTTCAGAGAGAGAGAGAGAGAGAGAGAGAGAGAGAGAGTTGTACATATATCTAGACTAAAATGGACAACTTTTTTTTCAATTTCTTTTTTTGTATTTTCCATTTTTTATGTCCTTTTTCGTTTCCCTTTAGACTCAACACACACACACACACACACACACACACACACACACACACACACACACACACACACACACACACACACACACACACACACACACACACACGCAGTAAATGACCAAGATTTTTTCAATGACCAGAGAGATTTCCGTTGTGTTCAGGTTAGGTTAGGAAAGTTAGATGAGGTTAGGTGATATTAGGTCACACACACACACACACACACACACACACACACACACACACACACACACACACACACACACACACACACACACACCTGAGGAAGACTGGCACTGTTGATTAGGTTAGTTTTCCCTCAAAAGAAACAAAATTAAGTTCATGAATGTGATGCACAGATAAATGACGTGCCGTGTTGCTTCAAATAAATCTCGTGATTGGAAAGGAAATATCACCCAGAGAGAGAGAGAGAGGGGGAAGAAGCGAAAGAAAAGAGGAAAGATGTATAAACTAGAAAAAAAGAGAAAAATTAAATAGAGGAAGAAAAATATAGTGAGAAGGAAAATTAAGATAGACTAAAAAGAAATGTAACACAAGAATGGAAAAACGGGAAAGAAAAAGAGAGGTGAGGAGGAAACACGAGAGGGAATTAATTACACAAAAGAAGGAAATTACTTGAAAAAAAACAGATATAATGTACTAAATTGTACAGGTAAGGTTAACAATTATATAAAAAAAATATTATTAACCTCTTTAGTACCATGACGCATTTCCACATTAATTATGGTTACTATTTAGCGATTTTACACAGTTTCAGAGAGAGAGAGAGAGAGAGAGAGAGAGAGAGAGAGAGAGAGAGAGAGAGGATGAAATTTGAATATACGAGAATTTTGTATGAATATAGGAAGGAAAAAATAGTTTTGTTTCATTTGTAAGAGAATTGAAAATATCATACTTGTAAAAGATTAAAGATTGTGAAGAGAGAGAGAGAGAGAGAGAGAGAGAGAGAGAGAGAGAGAGAGAGAGAGAGAGAGAGAGAGAGAGAGAGGATAAAATTTGAATATAAAGAAGTTTGTGTAAATATATGAGGGAAAAAATGTGTGGTTTTAGTTTCGTTCAATTTGTGAGAGAAGAAAAATATCAAGGTCCCAAAAATTTGAAGATTGTGAAGAAAGAAAGACAGGAAAAAGAAGTGCAATATTAATTCATGAGAGTTTACAAATATGAGGCGAAAAAAAAATGTGGTGGTAATTCTGCTTGATGTATGAGAGAATAGAAGAAAGAAAACACAACTAGAAATATGAAGATTGCAAGGGAAGGAAAAAAATGAAAAAAATAAAGTGACGTGAAATTTATGAAGGAAACAAAAAAAAAATGGTGATAATTGTATTTAATTTTGATGAGTGAGAGAAAAAAGTTAATAAAAGCAAGAAAATACAACCAGAAATATGAAGACTGCACGGGAAAAAAAAATAGTGACGTGAAAATTATGCAGGAAACAAAAAATGGTGATAATTGTATTTGAATTTGATGTGAGAGAAAAAAAAAAAAAAGTTGATAAAATTTGCGTCTGGTTATTCAGTGTTTGCGTGGACACGTTTAACATTTCAATAAGGGCTTCAATATTGCGCTAATACACTTCATATCGCTCTAAATACTCCCACTTTTTTATCCTTTTTTTTGAGTAATTGGCTTTCTCTTCCCTTAATAACCTTCATATTTAACCCCTTCAGTAGTGGGACGCTTTTCTACCATGAGTTTTGGTTGTAGTTAGACCATTTTATTGACATCAGGAAGGGTCTATGGGGGTGAGAAGATTAATGGCCTAAGTCTTCACTATTTTAACTCCTTCAGTATTGAGACATTTTTTTCCTTGAGGTATGTGTACGATTAGACCATTTTATTGACATCAGGAAGGGTCTATGGAGATCAGAAGATTAATGGCCACAGTCTTCACTATTTTAACTCCTTCAGTATTGAGACATACTTTTTTCCTTGAGATTTGTGTACGATTTGACCATTTCATTGACATTAGGATGGGTCTATGGAGGTCAAAAAATCAATGGTCCAGTTTTCAATATTTTAATCCACACATAAGTTTCTGAAATTGTGTAAAATCGCTAAACAGTAACCAGAATTAATGGGAAAACGTGTCATGGTACTAAAGGGGTTAATAATATTTTTTTATATAATTGTTAACCTTACCTGTACAATTTAGTACTTTATATCTTTAAATTTTTCAAGTAATTTCCTTCTTCTTTTATGTAATTAATTCCCTGTCGTGTTTCCTCCTCACCTTTCTTTTTCTTCCCATTTTCGATTCTTGTGTTACATTTCTTTTTAGTCTATCTTAATTTTCCTTCTCACTTTATTTTCCTCCTCTGTTTCATTATTCTCTTTCTTACCAGTTCATACATCTTCCCTCTTTTCTTTCACTTCTTCCTCTCTCTCTCTCTCTCTCTCTCTCTCTCTCTCTCTCTCTCTCTCTCTCTCTCTCTCTCTCTCTCTCTCTCTCTCTCTCTCTCTCTCTCTCTCTCTCATTTCTTCGTCTTATTCTTCACTGTTTTCCATTAATTTTTATGCAGCTTTCTTGAGTATTCTCTTAGTTTTCCCTTCCTTCTTTTTTCTCTCTCCTGCATTCCATTTCATCTTTTTTAACACCTCTCCTCTCCTTCTTTACTTCTTTTTTCCCCTCCGTTCTGTTGTTGCCTTTTCTTTTTTCCTTCTAATTCCTTTTTATGTATTCATTTTGTTATTTTGTATTGTGTTATTGTAATTTTCTTTTTTTATTCTCTCTTTTACTCCATTCCATCTTCCTTCGCCTCTTCTCTTCTTTTTTAATCATGTTTTTCCCCTCTTTTCAATTATTGCCTTTTCGCTTTTCCTACTAACTCCTTTCATGTATTCCTTTCATCACTTTCTATAGTATTCTTTCAATTTTCCTTCCTTTTTTTCTCCACCATCCTTCACCTCTTCTCTCCTTCCTTCTGTTTCCTCCGTCTCCTCCTTTGTTTTCCCTCCTAAATCTCTCACATGTATTCCTTTATTGCTTTGTTTAGTATTCTCAAAAACGTCATTCTTGTTTCCTATTCTCCCTTGCATCACACCTCTTTTCCGTTTCTCTCTTTTTTTCCCTTTGTCTTTCACTCCGTCGTTCTCTTGCCTTCTGCCGCTGAGAGAAAAAAAAACTCACACATTAGAAACCTGAATATTTGGTCCCTGGTTGGTGATTAGTGCATTAATTACGTTAAATAGAAAGACCGTAGCTGGGATCTCGTCAATTTTATATCCTCCTCCTCCTCCTCCTCCTCCTCCTCCTCCTCCTCCTCTTCTCCCTCTCTTCATCTGATCTTTCACCTTTCACCTTTCCAATTGTCCCTCTTCTTCTTCTTCTATCTATCCCTTATTCGTTATTCCTATCCTTCCCTTCTCGTTTTCCTCCAAACTTTCATCTTTTACCTTTCCAATTCTTTCTTTTCCTCTTTCTATCTATCCCTTATTCGTTATCCCTACCTTCCTTTCTCCTCGCTTTCCCTCCAAAGTTTCCTCAAACTCCTATCTTTTCTCTTCTTTCCTTTCCCCTTCCTCGTTTTCCCCTCCAAACTTTCCCTACACTCCTGTATTCCCTCTCCCATTTCTTCAACTCTCACTCCTCTTCCCTTTTTTTTCGCACCAAGTCCTTCCTGTTTTTTTTTTTTTTTCTCTCTCCTCTTCTATTTCTGCCTGCCTCTCCCTCTGTCCCTCCCTCAGCTAATGGACTCCTGGTCTCTCATTAGTGGTGCATTAATGGGATATCCTTTATTGGGTGATGTGTTGGCAAAATTATTGGGGTCACTTGCCTATGAGAGAGAGAGAGAGGGGGTGGTATGTGACAGTGTGTAGGAAGATGAGGATAGGAAGTGAAGAGAGAGCAATGGACGAGTGAGCGAGTGAGAGGAGTAGAAATGGGAGAGAATAGGAAAATGAGAATGAGAAGTGAAGAGGGACAAACAGACGAGTGGACTCAAAACACACCCAAACATACTCAAAACACACCTAAACACACTCAAACACACACAAACACTCAAAACATACCCGAACATACTGAAAACATACTCAAAACACACCCAAACACACTCAAATACACACAAACACACTCAAACATACCCGAACATACTCAAAACACTCCCAAACACACTCAAACATACCCGAACATACTCAAAACACACCTAAACACACCCAAACACACACAAACACACTCAAACATACCCGAACATACTCAAAACACACCTAAACACACCCAAACACACACAAACACACTCAAACATACCCGAACATACTCAAAACACACCTAAACACACACAAACACACACAAATATACCCACACACAATAAATTCAAGTCAAAACACACTTAAAACACACACAAAACACATATATAATAATAATAATAATAGAATGAGAGTAGGGAAGTGATGAAGAAGCAAAACGAATTATCTAGAAATATGAATGAAGAGAGAAAAGAGGAGCAGAAATTTGGGATAGAAGGAAATTTGAAAAAAAAGTAGATTTGTAAATGAAAGGGGAAATGAGGAAGAGAAACAGGCAAGTAGAACAATAAATAAAGGAAGAAACGAAAATTTAAGTGAATGAAGAGGAGGAAAAAGAGGAAGAAGTGTTGAAGTGAATAGGAAGAGGAGAGAGGAAAGTGAAAGAATTAATTGGAAAGGAGGAGGAGGCAGGAAGGATAGCAAATAGATGAGAAAAAAAAGAGACAGACAACTGGAAAAGTAAATGCAAGGAGAAAGAAAAAGGAAATAAAATTGTAAATAAACACAAAATAGAGGAAGAAGCAAATGGACGAAAGAAAAAGAAGAAAAATGAAGAAATGACAAAAGAAAAACAAACACGTTAGGAATACAAATGAAGAAAAACAGGAAGAAGGAAGAAAAAATAAATGGATAAATAGAAATAAATAAAAAAAATGAATGGAGAAAAAAACCGGAAGAATAATGAAGAGAAAGAGAAAGAGGCGAATGGACGAGTTAATGACGTGGAAAGAGGAAGAAGAGGACGGTGGAAATAGTAATGGAGCGGAAAAAAAGGAGTGGGTGAATAGAACTTGCTTAATAAGAACCAAAAGGAAGAAGATTGACAGCTAGAAAGAGAAATAGAGTAAGAGATGATAAAAGAAGAGACATGGAGAGAAATAAATGAGCAGATAGATGACAAATAAAGAATAAGTGGAAGTAGAGACAAAAAAAAGAAAAGAAGAAAAGAAAGAGAAGGAGAAATAGGAATAAGAGAGAGAAAGTAGAAAAGGCTAACAAATGAATGAATTGATGGAAACAAGGAAAATACGTAAAAAGTAAGAAAAAAAGTAAGAAAGTAGAGAAAAAGAAGGAAAATGAAAAAGAGTAAATGAAAACAAGAAAGATACGAGAAAAAGTAACAGAAAGTTAAAGTAGAGGAAAGAAAGAAAATGAACAAGAGATAAAGGTTAAGAAAAGAGTTAAGAAAGAATAGAAAGTAGAATAAAAT
>NC_059259.1:7357295-7359795 GCF_017591435.1 Portunus trituberculatus | reverse complement strand
ATGTTTTGAGGGCATTTTGAGACAACTTGACATGTTTTGAGGGCATTTTGAGACAGCTTGACATGTTTTGAGGCATTTTGAGACAGCTTGACATGTTTTGAGGGCTGACTATTTTGACGATTTTTTACAATTCCGGAAACATATATTGCGATTAAGATAGTAAAGACTTTGACCATTAATCTTTTGACCTCATAGACCTATCCTAATGCAAAATCGTCTAATCAAACGCAAAAATCAAGGTAAAAAAATGTGTATTAATATTGAAGGGATTAATTTTCACAGAGTTTCCTTTTCATTCAGTCTTTTTTCTTTAGTTTTCTGTCCATTTTCCTTCATTTATTTCCCTTCATGAATAAAACGAGCATAAAACAAAGATAATGAAAGGAAAAAGAACAAGTGTATCAGTGTTTGCTCTTGTTGTTGTTGTTGTTGTTGTTTTTATTGTTATTCACAGCGCTACACGGTGGATCTGTCAACACTACGAGAACAGCTGCTTTTTCGTGATTCATTCGAAGGTATTGCGTTCCCCGGCGCTGGCATCACTGAACGGGGGATACAGAAAACGTGTTACATCGTGTTGTGGCAATGTGTTTGTTTTGGCTCTTGTGGTTCAATCTTTCGCTTATGCCGTATTCGATTTATCAACGTGTTTGTTTGTGTGTGTGTGTGTGTGTGTGTGTGTGTGTGTGTGTGTGTGTGTGTGTGTGTGTGTGTTTTCGTCTGACTGTCTTTTTGTGTGTTTTTTCCGTTTTTTTCCTGTTGTTTTTCTCGTCTCCATTACGATTACAAGTGAAATGTGCTTTTTTTTATAAGGAAAATAAGAAAGGAATGAAAGAAATGAAGAAAATAAAAAATAGCACTAAGTTTTTTGAGAGTCTGTAGCTTGTGTGTGTGTGTGTGTGTGTGTGTGTGTGTGTGTGTGTGTGTGTGTGTGTGTGTGTGTGTGTGTTTGTAATGGTTTCATAGTTTCTTCTCTTCACTTTTCAGATATCATTGTTCGTTATTCTTGTATTTATTGTACGTGATATTGTTGAAGTGCTAAATTGTGTATTCTAACTGTATTTTGTTGGTGTGTTATTGTGTTTTTTTTTTTTTTATCCATTGACTTCTGTTATTTATTCATTATTCTTATTTTTTTCACTTGTTTATTTGTTTATTGTTTTTGTTGTTGTTGTTCTTTGTTTGTGTGTTTTCTTTGTTCTCTCATTGTTGTTACTTTTTTCGTGGTATTCAGTGTATTTCGTGCCACAAGTCATCACACACACACACACACACACACACACACACACACACACACACACACACACACACACACACACACACACACACACACACACTTGGAAGATTACTCGGAAAAAATTAGACTCATTTCTTGCACATATTTTCCTCTCATGTCATTTCATCTTCACCTGTTGAAGTTAATTGCATTCTTACCTGTGGAATGTCTGGAATCTTGTCTTAACGTGTTTTCCTACCTTTGCTTCCAGTTTAAGAGGAAATAACTAGTTTTTTTTACACTACACTTGTTAAAATTTTTGCTCCTGACAGTTGTCGTCCTTAAGAATGTTTTGATTATGATATTCACTGTGTGTGTGTGTGTGTGTGTGTGTGTGTGTGTGTGTGTGTGTGTGTGTGTGTGTGTGTGTGTGTGTGTGTGTGTTTCAGTCAATAATTACTCATGTTTCTACGCTGCAATAGGTTTCATCAAACACACACACACACACACACACACACACACACACACACACACACACACACACACACACACACACACACACACACACAGTAAAAATCAACCTTACAAACACACACATACATTATTCCCTTTAATTAACAATATGTAAGCAAAGAACACACACACACACACACACACACACACACACACACACACACACACACACACACACACACACACACACACACGGAAGCAAATGGCACCTGCAAACCCGTCTACACTTTTCATATGTGTCTCTAAACCAGTGTCCAGTTTCCATTCATTCGCGTTAGTGTTTCAAATGTTTCGTTCATCAAGTGTTGCGTGGCGTGTATTGCGTCCATTGTGTTCTGTTATGCTCTATTGTTTCTTTACTCTTCGTTCATATTTTTATTGATTTGATTACTTTGAGGGGCGTTTGTTGTGTTTTTGTGCATTTCAGTACATTTTTTTATTTCCACAATTTCTTTTTCTTATATTTCTTTTATTTCGTGACGTCTTTGTTTGCCTACATATTTACTCTTCATTTCGTTGTTGTTGTTATTGTTATTCTACGTAGCTGCTCCTGTTGTTGTTGTTGCTGTTGTTGTTGTTGTTGTTGTTGTAATTAATCATGTTCTTCCGGGATTACTTTGTGTGTACTTTGTTTTATTGTTCGTAATTGTTGTTCTAATTCGCATAATGGCAGTACAAGTGGAGAAAAGAGGAGGAGAAGGAGGAGACGTAATATTATCCTTATAGCTGTTATTATCTTCATAGTAGTAGTAGTAGTAGTAGTAGTAGTAG
>NC_059259.1:7342295-7352295 GCF_017591435.1 Portunus trituberculatus | reverse complement strand
GTGTGTGTGTGTGTGTGTGTGTGTGTGTGTGTGTGTGTGTGTGTGTGTGTGTGTGTGTGTGTGTGTGTGTGTGTGCGCGCCCGCCTGCCTGCCTGCCAACGTGGAAAATTAATCCTTACATATAAGACAAAATTCCACTATTTCCCTCCTTTCTATTAATATTCCTGAGCGGGAAAGCAAAAAGAAAATAAATAAATAAAAAAAAAAATAAAAAATAAAAGGACTTTACTCTCACTTCGGGCTCTACTTCCGTGACATGCAAATTTGGGCGGGTTGAGGAGCGGCCGTCAATCTTTCAGAGGGTGGGCAGGGCGGCCTACGCAGGGCTACGCGGAGAAAGGTCAGGCGAGGTCACTGCCGAGGCTTCACTGGTCTTCAAAGGGGACTGAAATGCCGGAAGTGGTGATGGTGGTGGTGGTGGTGGTGGTGGTGGTGGTGTGGATAGTGACTGGTGGTGGTGGTGGTGGTGGTGGTGGTGGTGCTACTACTACTACTACTACTACTACTACTACTACTACTACTACTACTACTACTACTACTACTACTACTACTGATGGTGGTGGTGGTGATATTGATAAAGAAATAAAGTTAATAGATGTTAATGGAAATAAAAAGGGCAAAAAGAGGCATGATAATAATAATAATAATAATAATAATAATAATAATAATAACGCTGATATTTGATTAATGAAATGATGTATTAATTAAAGCTAAAAGTTATGTAATATTAATAACAATAGCAGCGGGAGCAGTAACATGACGAAAATAATTACAACACACACGCACACACACGCACACGCACACACACACCAGGTCGTAGCCACAGCCAGACATACACATTCAAACACATCCTTCTCCCCCAAAACAACAGGTGGCCTTTTTTTTTCTTTGTTTTCTCTAACGTGACGGTTTTTTCATTACCATTAACCACCTGTTGCACCTGCTGGGCTGTCCCTCTCGCCTCGTCCCTCACCTGTGCACCACCACCCAGCCTTACTCAGGTGTTGTGATTCTCCTCTACTACGTGTATCATTAACCTTCTCAGTACCACGATTTCATATTCTTACTATTCTGATTCTGTACAGCTTTAGAAACTTATGTGGGGAGTTAGAATTGTGAGGACTCCTGGCCATTAATCTTCTGACCTCCATAGACTATTCCTTATGTGTATAAAATTGTCTTATCGTACACAAATCTCCTGGTGAATGTGTGTCGCGGTATTGAAAGGTCTAAGGGAAGTTTCTCCTTTGTTTCATTGACCTGGGAAACTTTAATGTACTGGAAATTATTGCTGTTTATGTAGAGTTTTTTTTTTTTTTGTGTGTGTAGTTTGGAAATCTTCGTGAGGGAATTTCAGTTACATCTCTCTTTTATTTATTGTATTTAAGGTTTTGTTTCTGTATATTATTTGTATTCACGTGACTGTCAGTACTGTGTGTGTGTGTGTATCTTAAACTCAAGCTCCTATATATGTAAGTAATATATTTTTTTTACATTCATTTTCATATTTCTCTTTTGTTGACCTTCACGTTTTGAGTCTGGCCACGATCGCAAAAATGAGTAAATAAATAAATAAAACACTCTCTTAAAACTTCTGAGCCTTTAAAAATTTACAAAGCTTCCTTTTATATTTTACCTGAATAAATTCCTCTTGTATACAGTATGTGCCAAACCTCATAATATTCCTCTCATCTTTTTATTTATTCCACCATTAACGTGTCCCTCCCCAACACACACACACACACACACACACACACACACACACACACACACACACACACACACACACACACACACACACACACACACACACACAGGAAAAAGAAGAATACGTAAGAGAAGAAGGAGCAGTTGCAAGAAAATGAGGGCGAAGAAGAGAAGGAAAATAAGTTAAATGAGTAGAAAGAGGAGGAGGAAAAGAAAAGAGGTAAAAGAAGAGGAAGAGTAAGAGGAAGAGGAAGAACATGTACAGTTGCGTGCCGGTGCAGTGGTCACGGAAATACGGCAGGTAAACAACGCCATGTATATATTTTTCCTCCATTATGCAAAGTCTTGAGTCATCTTACGTGAATCTCATTTGTTGCCTCATGAATACTTGATTGATCATTTAGTGAAGCAACGAAACACTGGAGCGAATAAGCAAGGAAGCAAACAAGGAGTGGAAGAAAGGAGAAGATAAAGACGAGGGAAACGGAGAATAAAGGAAATTGTAGGAGAATAGAGAAGGAAGGGAGAGGAAAAAATAAATGAAGAGGACAATGGAGGAATATAAATGATTAGTAAGACGACGAAAGAAGAAAAGAAGAAAAAGAAATTTATAGGAAACGAGAGAAAAAATAGTGAAAGAACACAAAGAAAGGATAAAGAAAATAGAAACAATGACAAGGTGAAAGAAAATAAGGAAAAAAAGGAGTGAGGAAAGAGAGTGAGAAGATGCAATGGAGAAGAAAATGGGAAGAAGACGAAGTTAGAGTAAGCAGAAATGACAAAGAGAGATAATTGAGAGAGGAAGGAAAGAGACAAGTAAAAGACAAGAAAGGGAGGAATGAGAGGGGGAAGATAAATGGAAATAGGTAATGAAATGGAAACACACACACACACACACACACACACACACACACACACACACACAGAGAGAGAGAGAGAGAGAGAGAGAGAGAGAGAGGGAAATAACTGAGAAGAACAGGAGTGGGGAGCAACGAATGAAGGGAAAACAAAGATAACGAAAGAAGGAAGAGGAAGGAAATGAGAAGGAAGGGGGAATGAGAAAAGGTGAAAGAAGGAGATTAAGAAGGTTATGACATGGAGGTATTGCACGGCAGACAGGAAAGAGAGAGAGAGAGAGAGAGAGAGAGAGAGAGAGAGAGAGAGAGAGAGAGAATGTGTGGAATAACAAGATTTGAAACACTAAAGTTAATGAAAACATGCAAAACAAACTCTAGCACGCATTATTATTATTATTATTATTATTATTATTATTATTATTATTATTATTATTATTATTACCACCACAACTATTATAGCCGTTACAGATAGCAATTAATTATCAACAACAGTAATAACAATAATAGTAATAATAATAATAATAATAATAATAATAATAATAATAATAATAATAATAATGACACAGATTAACAGATTTACCAGATTTTGATGAGCCAGTTAGCGACGTGCTTTGCCAATTAGGTTTTTTGCGTACACACACACACACACACACACACACACACACACACACACACACACACACACACACACACACACACACTCTCTCTCTCTCTCTCTCTCTCTCTCTCTCTCTCTCTCTCTCTCTCTCTCTCTCTCTCTCTCTCTCTCTCTCTCTCTCTCTCTCTCTCTCATTTTATCCATTTTCTCTTCCTTTTCTCTAAATCGTTTTTGCATGACTAGTTTTACACACGTGTCTCTTTCATTTCTTTGTCTGTTATTCTCTCTCTCTCTCTCTCTCTCTCTCTCTCTCTCTCTCTCTCTCTCTCTCTCTCTCTCTCTCTCTCTCTCTCTCTCTCTCTCTCTCTCCATTATTATCTCTGCGTTGTGTTACGGAGGTCAGCTTTAACCTTCCATGGCACCTCTCTCTCTCTCTCTCTCTCTCTCTCTCTCTCTCTCTCTCTCTCTCTCTCTCTCTCTCTCTCTCTCTCTCTCTCTCTCTGGCTACGTGGGAAGGAGGAAAAGCGGAGAGAGAGAGAGAGAGAGAGAGAGAGAGAGAGTAAGCAGACACCACAGTTAAACAGAATAATTAACACACACACACACACACACACACACACACACACACACACACACACACACACACACACACACACACACACACACACACACACACACACAGCTGGTCCACTAATGCATCAGTGTTACAACCCACACAAACAGATGGATGATACATACACTAAAAGACGACTGACTGACTGATTGGCCGAGTGGTAGGCGGGCTGATAGGGTGAGGGAGAGACAGACAGACAGACAGACAGACAGATAGATAAACACCCATAGAATTCCTGGTGACTCTGAACATCAACTAAAATCAATATAGAAGAGTAGAGAAAGTGGAATGATAAATAGGGAAATAATTAAACCTATAAAAAATCTTAAAGGTCGATTATTTTTTTTTTTTTTCATGTGAGAGAAGAAACTGGCGAAGGACATCATGTAACGAAAAAAAAAGGCATACTAAGTCGCCAGTCCCATTGTAGGTTTGAGAGAGTTAGCCAAATAAAAAGGGATAAATGTCTTGAAACCTCCCTCTTAAATTAAGTCAATTCATAGGAAGTTGGAAATACGGAAGCAGGTAGGGAGTTCCAGAGAGAGAGAGAGAGAGAGAGAGAGAGAGAGAGAGAGAGAGAGAGAGAGAGAGAGAGAGAGAGAGAGAGAGAGAGAGAGAGAGAGAGAGATAGTAAAAACACACCTAAAATTAAAGCAGACAAATCCATTAATTTCCTAGTATAGTGAATGAACTTACAGAATAAAAGGATCAGATTCTAAGGAAAGGAGATTCTAACCTAGTGAACATGATAAAGAGAATCAAAACACTTAAAAAAAAAGCACCCATAAAACACACAAACAGAAAAAATACATGCGTTTATATAAATTTGTATGATTTTATTGCATTTTCAAGCACATTTTTATATTTTCTTCACATAAACAGCAACACAAAACAGACACAAACATAAAAAATAATATTCGCTTCTTTTTGAATTTCCATGTTTTTTTTTATATCCCGAAACACATTTTTTTTTATCTCTTAGACATAAACAGCAACGAAAGAAAATTCTACACTTGTGAACATGATAAAGAGAATCCAAACACCTAAATAGAATCAAATACTTGCGTTTATCTTTTTTTATATGTTTTTTGCAATATTAAGCACATTTTCTTGTCTTTTACACATAAGGGAAACTCTACCTTAGTGAACACGATAGAGAGAATCAAAACACTTAGAAAAACACGCAAAACACACACAAACAGAAAAATATTTGCTTCTATTTAAACTTGCATGTTTTTTTTTTTTTTTTTTTTCAAGCACATTTCTTGTTTCTTTTACACTTTAAACGAAAGGAAACTCTACCCTAGTGAACATAATAAAAAAAAAAACTAAAACACTTAAAAAAAAAACACTATAGAACACAAAAACTGAAAAAATACAAACATTTATATAAATTTGCCTGTTGTTTTTTTTCAAGCACATTTTTTTTTTTTTTTCTTTTTCAAATAAACACCAACTAAAGGAAACTCTATCCCAGTGAACATGATCAAGGGAATTCCCACACAACTCTTGGGAATTCAGTAGATGGAGAGAATTAATATTACTTACCTTAACTCTGCATAGCCAGCCAGTGTGTGGAGGCTTGGCTGCACATATCATAGGCCCCTTTGTGTGTGTGTGTGTGTGTGTGTGTGTGTGTGTGTGTGTGTGTGTGTGTGTGTGTGTGTGTGTGTGTGTGTGTGTGTGTGTAGAAGCCACAGAACAGAAGGGATACCACACAGTAGGTTTCGATGTGTAATAAAGAGAGAGAGAGAGAGAACTGGGTATGGTAGTTTGAAAGGAAAAAACAGAATAAAGAATAAAAAGAGGAAGGGATGATAAAGAAGGGGAATAGGAAATGAGGAATAAATAATGACGAGTGAAAAGGGAAGAAAATTTAGAAGGTAAAATGAAATAAAAAAGGAAACATAGAATTCAGAGAGAGAGAGAGAGAGAGAGAGAGAGAGAGAGAGAGAGAGAGGATAAATGGTCTTTGTACCGTCCATTCCCAGCCTCCATTTCTCCTGACCCCCTTATCCTTAACCTCGCTAACCTGCACCCCTTTATCTGCCTTCCCTCGCTCCCCTCCCCCCCTTAGCACCTGCCTCGCCAAGCACCCTGCCTAGCCTGACAGTCAATAGCAACAGCACTTACAAGTCTCGCCTTTGATTCTGTGCTGTGAACGAGGAACACACACACACACACACACACACACACACACACACACACACACACACACACACACACACACACACACACACACACACACACACACACACACACACACACACACACACACACACACACACACACACACACAAATACAAGGGCAGCATAGAATTGTTGCCAGCAGGGTCTCTCTCTCTCTCTCTCTCTCTCTCTCTCTCTCTCTCTCTCTCTCTCTCTCTCTCTCTCTCTCTCTCTCTCTCTCTCTCTCTCTCTCTCTCTCTCTCTCTCTCTCTCTCTCTCTCTGTGTTCCTGTGTGTGTGTGTGTGTGTGTGTGTGTGTGTGTGTGTGTGTGTGTGTGTGTGTGTGTGTGTGTGTGTGTGTTTCTATCAATGTATCTCTTTCTGTAACCTATTTCTTATCTTTACCTTATATTTTCTCTCATAACTCACTACTGTACAATTTTATCAGTACTTTAACCAATTTCGTATGTTCATTTTCTATCACTTTCTATTTACTGTACAATATTGTCATTACTTTACCCCTTCACGTGTTGGTGTGTGGAGGTAATTGTGTCAATGACTAATGGAGCCCTGCGTGTATTTTACATGAAGCTTTAATGAATCTAGTGAGTTTACGAACTTTTACGAGGATACCTGATGAAAATGAAGCACAGAACACTGGGAAACACGTAGAAAAATTATGATATTGTAAAGTACTTGAGAAAATTTGTTTATAGAGAGAGAGAGAGAGAGTATGATTGTTTGAAGGATAAGCTTACGTGACATCTTCATCTATTATTTATTTTTTTATTTTCTTTACAACACACATGAAAATAGAAAAGAAATAAGAGATCACGTTAGTCTTTCTATTTTTCTTGGTTTGACTAGTTTTGTTTGTCTTGAGGTAATATTCAGCGTGAGGGAGGTCTCGGCGCACTCGTTGGCAATATTCACGCTAAAATCTGACCCGGGTGTTTTTTTTTTTTTCATTTATTTAAGTTTGATTTGTGTGTTCTGTCAATACGAAGAGGTTAACTGGAACGTGTGTATCGAAGAGTTTTGTTGACCTTTGCCTACTTCTTTTCTTTTTCATAACGAGTTTCCCGACTTTACACACACACACACACACACACACACACACACACACACACACACACACACACACACACACACACACACACACACACACACACACACACACACACATATACACAGAGTCTCTGCCTTTTTCAGTAATTGTTTGTTTATTTTCAAATGTATCTTTACTCTAATAGGCAATAAATCTTCACTTACTTGCTTACACACACACACACACACACACACACACACACACACACACACACACACACACACACACACACACACACACACACACACACACACACACACACACACACACACACACACACACACACACACACACACACACGTAGCTCCGTCAGTCTACAATCAATACTAGTTGATATAAGGAAGCATTCTTGGCGCCTTATTAAAAGTCTTGCCTTGTTCCTTGCAAATATTTACACCTTATCACAAAATCTTGCCTCAAACTATTACCTGAAATCTTCCTTCCTTCCCATCTCAAAGTATTGCCTCATATTGAACTCAGATTTATATATCGGTGAATGTTTCCTTTGCATATTAAAGTGATGCCCTCTATATTCCATTCTGACCCTCTATATTGGAAGACAAAGCCCTGTTTACCTGTTTACATTACATTGCTGCCTCTTGTATTGAAATTTTTGTGTCAATTTTGTTTAAGAACTTAAGAGGAACTGCAGCAAACTATCACTTATACATTTTGACCCTCTATATTAGAAGAGAAAAGCCTGTTTACCTGTTTACATTAGTGTTGTTTCTTGTATTAAAATAAATGAAGGAAGAAGGTGAGGTGAGATGAAAGCAGGTACCAAGATTATAAGACGCTATCCACGACATTTACTCTCAACATGAAGGAATAAATCAGTTCTCAGTTGGTTTGCTCATGAAATCTGTCACCGCTGTCTTTTTTTTTTTTTTTTTTTTCTGTGTGTGTGTGTTTCATTTCATTGACCTTTGCGTGGCGGGAGTCCATCGTTTCTGAAATTACTCATCAGTGTGTGACCTTTTGTAACGGAGAATAAATACGGCTTTATCTTGCAATCTAATATCATGTTGTTTATTTAATCTTGCAATGTAATTCCTTGTAGTTTTATCTTGTAATTTAATCCCTTATAGTCTTATTTTCCAATGTAATTCCGTGTAGTTTTATCTTGCAGTGTACTTCCACGTAATACAAACATACCTTTAAAAATCTAATCCGATATTATGGAGAATATATCCTTTGCGTTTTTTTTTTTTTTTTTATGGAAATTATCCTTTGTGTAACAGTTTGATCCTTTTGTGATGAAAAATACCACAATATCCTTTAGAATTAGCTTTCGTATAGGACAAAACAGAGAGGCAGAAGAAAAAGAAGAAGAAGAAAATAACAATAAACAGGATGATAAATAAAACGAGCAACAATAACAATAATGAACATTACCTTTTGAAATAGGAAAACGATATATTCTCATTTAGATTCTGTTCTCTATATAAAATTCTGACCTTTATTATGTTACAGTACTGGTAAACTCTGGAACTCTCTACCTGCTTCTGTATCTCCAACTTCCTATGACTTTGCCTAACTCTCTTGGACCTGCAAGGGGACTGGCAACTAAGTGGTCCTTTTTCTTTTTATATTTGTTACGTTGGGCCAGCTTTCCCCTCTTACATAAAAAAAAAAACACCGTAAAGAAAAATATATAATTCAAACAGCAAGATTATTTTTCTATCACAATTTGTGGCATCATGTTTAACGTATCGCATCACATGTAAAAAATCAACAAAAATGGATGTTGAAAAAGTAGAAAAGAGTAAGAAAAAGTAGGAAAAAGGAAAAAATACAGTTACTATCTCGTAATCGGCGCTCAAACATTCCCTGGAGAGTTTTTCCCTGCTTTGCCGCTACATTGTTAACACGGAGAGGCGCTGCTGATGTGCTGAAAAGTGTAAAGAACCAGGATTTAAAGTAGTGTTCGCCTCACTGCATCTTGTGTCAATGGCTTTACTGTTTGCACTGGGGCCCATTCTCTCTCTCTCTCTCTCTCTCTCTCTCTCTCTCTCTCTCTCTCTCTCTCTCGCTCTTGCTCTTGCTCTCCCTCTCTCTCGTTCCCTTCCTCCCCTCCGTCCATACTTCAATATATTAAAGCTTATTGGTGGACACAAAGCTTTTTCCTGATCGTGATGGTGGTGGTGGTGGTGGTGGTGGTGGTGGTCAGAGAGGGTGGAAAACAAGGATAGATTGAAAGGGTGGAAGATTAAGGTGACCAGGGGGAAAAACGAGATGAGGAGAAGAAAGAGGAGAAAGAAGAGGAGGAGGAGTAGGAGGATAGAAAATGAGACAAGGAGGAAGAAGAGATAAAAAGAAGAAAAGTGAAGGTGAATGAGGAGATAGAGGATGAAAGAGGAGTGAAAAATGAAGAGAGAAATAGTGATGATGCATTGAGAGATAAAAAGTTAGTGAAAGGGAAGAGGAGAATAGAGAAGAAATAGAAGAGAAATAGAAATAAAGAAGGAAATAGGAGGAAAATATGAGAAAAGAAAAATAAGACAGAATGATAGGAAGAACGAAGAGGAAAAGAAGGAAGAAGCAAGGAAGAGAAGAAGAAAATGGGAGAGAAAGGAAGAAAAGGTAATGGTTATATTAGAAATAGTAGTAGTAGTAGTAATAGTAACTGGATAAAGAAAATGGGGAGAAGAAGGAAGGAAGGAAGAAACAAATAAATAAAAAGAGTACAGGAGATGATGATGATGATGATGATGATGATAATGAGAAGGAGGAGAAAGGAAAGAGGAAAGACGAGAAGTACAGAAGGAGGATGAGGAGGAGTTTAACGAAAATGAAGAACAGAAGATAAGATTAGGAAGAGGAACAAGGAGAGTAATAATAACCAGAGAAAGGAGGAGGAAAAGGAAGAAGGAAGGAAAGGAAGGGATGAGAAAAAAAAAAAAGAAGAGGAGGAGGAGGAGGAGGACGTGGGGATCAAGGAAGACGAAG
>NC_059259.1:7334795-7339795 GCF_017591435.1 Portunus trituberculatus | reverse complement strand
TCTTTATTGTTATTATTATTATTATTATTATTATTATTATTATTATTATTGTTATTGTTATTATTATTGTTATTGTTATTGTTGTTAAGAAGGATAGGCCAGTAAAGGAGAAAAGAGAAGAGCACGAGGAAAAAAATAAATAGGAAAACAAAAGTAGCAAGATGGGAAAAAAGAAAAATATCAGGAAAACAAGAATAGGAACAGAAGAAAGAGAAGAAAAAGAAGGAAGAGGAGAAGAGTTAGGAAACAAAGAGAGAAAGAGGAAGAGCACCTACTTTCACTGCACCATTTATTGCTCCCTTTACACCTTCCTATTACCTTTGAGTGTTGGTGAGGCCGTGAAGGGAAGGGAAGGGAAGGGAAGGGAAACAATAGAAGGTAAATGTTGATGGGAAGTCTTTTAAAAGTTGTCTCTTCACTGTTGGTGTCAAATAAAATGAAGAGAGGTGAACATCAAATAGTGAGGAAAGAAACTAGGATTCTTAAGTTGTTTTGTAGACGAGTTAGGGAGATGAGATGCGTGTGAGAGAGAGAGAGAGAGAGAGAGAGAGAGAGAGAGAGAGAGAGAGAGAGAGAGAGAGAGGGCGGGCACGTACTCATATATAGGAACAAATTGACAGGTTACGTTTGGTCTCTCTCTCTCTCTCTCTCTCTCTCTCTCTCTCTCTCTCTCTCTCTCTCTCTCTCTCTCTCTCTCTCTCGATGGAAGAAGACGAGCCCATCCATATTCATAGTTTATACAAGAGAGAGAGAGAGAGAGAGAGAGAGGACGGGAGGTGAGACCCACGTAGCCAATCAAGTGGTATTCAGTTCCCTTTAAGTGTAATCTCCTTCACCTCATTGAACGCAAAGATTCGCCAGTCAAATGTGGCAAAAATATACCCACACACTACTAGAGAGGAAATGTAATGGTGATTGTCTTTATTTTTCCCCTTCACTCCTTCAGTACCCGTCAGTAATCCCATGCAGTCTCATAACATCGCACTTCTCTCTCACACACACGCCAGCACCAACGAAACCCACTCGCTCAGAAAACTTGCCATTCACGACTCAACTTACTACTCAGTCACGTGTCTCCATATTAATTCTGGTTGCTATTTTTTTTTTATTTATACCATGTGGGTTTTTCACGGGAATTTATGGGCTAAAGGAGATACTTTTTTGGGTACATCCTATCTGAAAGCCCACCCGCTAGGAAACCGTTGCCCCGAATGAGGAAGCCCAACCTACACTCAGACCGTGGACAGGATTCGAACCTGTGCGCTTAGAGACCCTCGGACCCCAAAGCACGCATGGTTCCACTCTACTGATTGTTCTCTATAGCTTCAGAAACTTGTGAGGGATTAACAGGCCATATGGATTTAATTATTTCATCACTATTTCATCTCATATAGTCATTTAAAGGCCTCAATAATATACCCTCTTAATTTACCTCTTTTCCATTTTTTACCGTATTTTCCATGTATATTTATTAACTCCTTCAGTAGTGAGATGCTTTTTTTTACCTTATGTACGATTAGACATTAGGAAGGGTCGATGGAGGTCAAAAGATTAATGACCAGAGTCTTTACTGTTTTAATCCCCCACATGAGTTACTGAATCTGTATAAAATCACCAAATAGTAGGTAGAATATGGAGTCACGTCACGGTATTGAAAGGGTTAAGATTATTATTATTTTTTCTAAATGCTTGGAATTCTATAAGGTTCAAGTAATAAGGAAGAAAAGTTATGGTTTGTAAATATTATCGTCATTTTTCTTAGTTTTCCTTCTTTTCAGTTCTTGTGACGTTCCCTCCATTTTCTTCATCACTGTCAATTCTCTTTCTTTCTCGTTTTCTATTTTATGCTTCTTTCATGTTCATTTTGACTCGAGGCTTTTGTCGTTCAATTTCGCTGCTTTTCACATTGATTTCGTTAGGGAATTTTTGGTTTTGTTATAAATTTTGTTTTTTTGTTTATTTTCGTCCAGGTGATTACTGTGCGGTCAGTGTAATGGTTCGTGTGATGGCTTACTGGCTTATTGACTTAGTTTGGCTGGCTGGCTTGTTTACGAGTGACTGGTTAGCTGGCTTTGCTCATCAGTTGGCTTGTTGACGTGACGTGTTTGTTGTTTGTTTAGCTGGGTTACTGTGTGGTTGGTGCTCTCTCTCTCTCTCTCTCTCTCTCTCTCTCTCTCTCTCTCTCTCTCTCTCTCTCTCTCTCTCTCTCTCTCTCTCTCTCTCTCTCAAAAGTTATTCGTCCAATCCATCACTGTGTTTTTATTTCCACCACCACCACCACCACCACCACCATCACCACTACCACCGGTTTCAGCAACTTCACCTTGAATTCCCAGGGTTCCTTTTCTTTGTTACCTGTGCAACTATTATCCCTCCCTCAAGGACACTCATGTTTTATTCTCTGTGTATTGTCTTTGTCACTCATGCGATCTTCCTTCCTTCTTCCCTCCCTCCCTCCTTCTTTCCTTCCTTCCTTCCTTCCTTACCACTGTCTCCTCTTCCTCCACCCACTGACTCCTCTCCCTTCCTATCATTACTCAAACATTTATCTTATTCTTACTATTGTTTACCTTCCATCACAGGTGAGTAAGTGTTTTCCACGTATCATTTAACCCCTTGAATACCATGCCGCGTTTTCATATTCTGGTAACTGTGCAGCGATTTTGTACAGCTTCAGAAACTTATGTGGGGATTAAAATAGTGAAGACTCAGGCTATGAATCTTTTGACCTTCACAGACCCTTCCTAATGCAAATAAAATCGTCTAATCATACCCAAAAATCATGGTAAAAATGCGTCTCAGTATTGGAAAGGTTAAACATATAAGGTCACATGTATATCTCCTTCCTTCATGAGTTCTGACCAAGGGCAACAAAATTATCAGTAAAAAGTCCAAGTAAAGCTGCCAGATCCTTTACATAACACTTAACACTGCGGAAGTAAGCCAAACATTCCATTGTACTTGAACTTGTATTTTGAAAGTGTTGAAAGTATAGGCGAGAGGAAATACAGAAGCAACATGTTCCAGAATTTACCATTAACCTTGTCAGTACTGGGACGCATTTTTATCACTGGTTTTGGGTGTTATTAGATTATTTTACTTACATTACGAAGGTTCTATGAAGGTCAGAAGATTAGTGGCCAGAGTCTTAACTACTTTAATCCCCCACATAAGTTTCTGAAGCTGTATATAATCACCAAATAGTAAGCAGAATGAATATGGAAACGCGACATGGTACTGAAGAGGTTAAGAGTAATAAAAATTGAGAATTGGACAGAATATAGAATTAAAAAAGGTGGAAATTCATTTGCAGCGAGAGTGTGGGAGGAGGGGAGGCACGGAGTTAGCAAGATCAGAGCAGTGAGTGTGAAGGAAGCGATACAATATACCAAAAAATGTTACGTGCCATCCAGTTAGCAAGATGAGAGCAGTGAGCGTGAAGGAAGCGATGAAAGGCAGTAGGAAAGGTAATATCCGCCTTTAGTGAGGAGAGAAAGGCTGAAGACTATCACGTAAGAGACAACTTGATGAGAGACATAACTTGTAATTCCTGAGAAAGTATGAGAGGAACCGCCTGTAGAAACACACACAAATACTCACAGTCAGAAAAGAAAAGGAAAATAATTGAAAAAATATAGCAGGAAATGAAAAATATAGATGAAAAATAGGAAAGGAGTCACCATTACCACACCACACTAATATTTTCTAGTCTTTGGTGCTCCCAGTTAGTCAGTCAGTCTATTCCTTCACTCAAGGCAGCCACATCCGTCTTTAGTGAAGAGAGAAGGACTGAAGACAGGCACGTAACAAAGACAAGTTGATAAGAGGCAAAACTTTTTATTCTACCTTGATAAAGAGAACAATATGAGAGGACCAGCCTGTAGGAACACACACAAATACTCACAGGCACAAAAAAGAAGGAAAATAGCTGAAAAATAGTGCACGAAAACAAAAGAAAATATAGATAAAACAAAGTCATCACTAAAATAACACCACTTTTCAAGCTACCATATATCCCAATTCTTTTTGCTATTTTTTCTTTGTGTTTCGTTTTCTTGACTTGTTTAAGCTTTGGGGGAGAAAGATTAGTCTTTTTTTTTTTCTTTTTTTTTTTTTTTTTTTTCAAACACGAAATTCATGTTAGGTTAGGTTAGATTAGGTTGGGTTGGGTTAGTTTGGGTTAGGTTAGGTTAGGTTGGATGGGGTTGGGTTGGGTTTGGTTGGATTAGTTTAGGTTAGGTTAGGTTAGGTTAGGTTAGATTAGATTAGATTAGATTAGGTTAGGTTAGGTTAGGTTAGGTTAGGTTAGATTAGGTTAGGTTAGATTAGATTAGGTTAGGTTAGATTAGATTAGATTAGATTAGGTTAGGTTAGGTTAGGTTAGGTTAGATTAGATTAGATTAGGTTAGGTTAGGTTACTACAACACACTAAAGTCCTCGATTCTTTAATGCCCCCAGTTAGTCAGCCAATCTATTCTTGCTCTCTTGGCACTAACGCACTTGACCACCTTCACAATCACCTGCAGGAAGGAAAAAGCCATTAAAAGAATATATATTTTCTCTTCCTGGCTGATGCAGTGTTCAGAGGCGACTGGGGAACGAAATGACTTGGAGTATAGTTAACTTTCACTATTCTCTCTCTCTCTCTCTCTCTCTCTCTCTCTCTCTCTCTCTCTCTCTCTCTCTCTCTCTCTCTCTCTCTCTCTCTCTCTCTCCTTGATGATTATGATGATAAGGACGAAAGGAGAAGAGAGAGAGAGAGAGAGAGAGAGAGAGAGAGAGAGAGAGAAAAGAGGAGATAAAAAAAAGAAAAAAAAAATAGAAGAAAAGGAGGAAAAAGAATTATGAACAAAATGAGGAAGAGGGACAAGAGGAACTATAAATGAAACAAGATAATCAACAACAACAACAAGGATGAGAATTGGGCATTCACTTAAGTCGCAACCACCACCACCACCACCACTACTACCACTATCCTTTTTAAAACCCCACCACCACCA
>NC_059259.1:7297295-7329795 GCF_017591435.1 Portunus trituberculatus | reverse complement strand
CTTCAAAAACATCATTTAATTCCAAAAACAAGAAAGGAAGAACAAAAAATATATCGAGGACATTTTTATCACGAATTAAATAAAAAAACCTCAAAGAAATAAAAGAAAAGAAAAAAATTGCCAAAAAAAGTAAAAATTAAAGGAGAAAAACAACAACCCTCTACCAGCAAATCCTTTTAAAACACAAAAGATGAACAAAAATTTATATCTGTTTTTTTTGTCATCAATTAAAGAAAATTGTTAAAAAAAGAGAAAATTGGTCAAAACGAAGAAAGTGAGGGAATAAACAACCCTCCTCTAGCAAAATCTTTCAAAATACACCATTTTATTTCAGAAACAAAGAAAGAAGAACAAAGAATTATAAAGGGGTGGATTTTTATCATTATTCTGAAAAAAAAGTAAAAAAAAAATAGATAAAAAAAACAAAAAATTAAGAAAAACACAACCCTCTTCTAGGAAATCCTTAAAAAAAACACTTCCAAGAACAAGAGTTTTTATTATTATTATGAAGAAAAAAGTAAAAAAAAAAAAATGGATAAAAGGCCAAAAACTAAGAAAAACACTCTTCTAGAAAAATCCTTAGAAAAACACCATTTTATTCCAAAAAGCAAAGAAGAGACCAAATATTTTCACGTGTTCATTTAGACCAGGTGATCTCATGACGAAGCTGTGAGTTCCTTGTTAAGTTACCTGTGCACTGCCCCTTTAAGTCCCCGTGAATGTGTGGACTCAAGACTGGTGGTGGTGGTGGTGGTGGTGAGCTGCGAGAGAAGACAAATTGCCCTTTTTATTTCCACGCAGTTTGTTTTGAAGATAGAAATGTTGCTAGTATTAAAATGTTGCTTAAGTAGTGGTGGTTGTGGTGGTTATGTTAGTAGTAATTGTTGTAGTAGTAGTAGTAGTAGTAGTTTTTGTTGTAGTGTAGTAGTAGTAGTAATAGTAGTTGTAGTAGTAGTAGTAGTAGTAGTAGTAGTAGTAGTAGTAGTTGTTTGTTGCTGTACTTATTCTTCTTTTTCATCTTGTTCCTGCTGTTGATGGTAGTAACAGTTTTTGTAGTAGTAGTAGTAGTAGTAGTAGTAGTAGTAGTGATAGTAGTAGTAGTAGTAATTTTTGTTGTTACTCTACTTATTCTTCTTTTTGGTCCTGTTCCTGCTACTGATGATGTTCTTGAGGAAATACTAATATTTAAAAGTAATATAATATTTTAGAAGCACTGACAGGAATTCTCACTAATATAGCTAAAGCTTCATCTGCAGCAGGGATGACAAAACGAAAAGAAATTAAATGGAGGTTCAAATATTGGAGACTTTTATGGTGTAGTTTAAATCTGCTCTAGAGTTAAGAGCATTTCAATAAACAAAGGCAAATACTTTAGTCAACCGCCTTTAAACTCGCTTCTCCATTCAATCAGTCATAGGAAGGAAAGAAAAATCAAGATATAAACACTTATACCTCTAGAATGAAGCTATTCCCGTTTTCTATACAAGGGTTATTGGTAAGGGAGGGTACACTCAAATAGATATGTCTCCTCCTCCTCTCCCTCCTCCACCTCCTCCTCCTCCTCCTCCTCCTCCTCCTCCTCCTCCTCCTCCTCCTCCTCCTCCTCCTCCTCCTCCTCTTATCTTTCCTTTCTTTCTTCCTCCTCTTCCTCATTCTTCCTTCCCTCTCCTCTCCGGACGATATCTGTCTCCAATTTCCTCCATGTAGTGAAGTGGAGGAGAAGAGGAAGAAAAAGGAAGAGGAGGGGAGGAAGAGGAAGAAAAAGAAAGAGGAAGGGAAGAAGAGAAAGAAAGATAGAGAGGGAATCGTTCTTTTCTTGTTTATTCTTTACATTTGTTTCTCTCTCTCTCTCTCTCTCTCTCTCTCTCTCTCTCTCTCTCTCTCTCTCTCTCTCTCTCTCTCTCTCATCCCAGTATTTTGCATATTTTCACACAAATTCCACGCTATCTTGCTATGAAAGAGAGAGAGAGAGAGAGAGAGAGAGAGAGAGAGAGAGAGAGAGAGAGAGAGAGATAATATTTACCATTATACATATTTCATGAATGACATTCCGTGTGTGTGTGTGTGTGTGTGTGTGTGTGTGTGTGTGTGTGTGTGTGTGTGTGTGTGTGTGTGTGTGTGTGTGTGTGTGTGTGTGTGTGTGTGTGTGTGTGTGTGTGTGAAATATCCCCATAAAAAAAATACATTACACTTTCTGGTTCCATTTCATTCCATTCCTCTCATATTCTTTCACTCAGAGTCACATGGAAAAAACTGACCACTATTCTCTCTCTCTCTCTCTCTCTCTCTCTCTCTCTCTCTCTCTCTCTCTCTCTCTCTCTCTCTCTCTCTCTCTCTCTCTCTCTCTCTCACTACCTCAAGAAAACTCCCAGTGATTGACGCCGATAATGCTTGAAATAACACGAAATATTATGATTATATTGAAAAAAACATTGATCTCCACATGATTTGGACGATGTAAAAAACACACAGTAAAAATTTGCCCTTCTCTGATACGAACAGTTTTGAAATTCCCAGTATCTTTCAATCACCCCTGGAAAATATGAGAGAGAGAGAGAGAGAGAGAGAGAGAGAGAGAGAGAGAGAGGGGAGGGGGATGGTTAAATGATGTGTGAAAATTGTGGAAAGTGTAGCTGCATAGAGAGAGAGAGAGAGAGAGAGAGAGAGAGAGAGAGAGAGAGAGAGAGAGAACAAACAGACAAACAGACAGAAAAAATCACTCACTCATCACAAAGACTATAAAAGGCTTGTTATCTTCCATGTTTGCACACACACACACACACACACACACACACACACACACTTCCCTTCTTTTTATTCCTTTATTTATTCATTTCTTCTTCTCCCTTTCTGTATTAGCATTTGTAACACCAGCTGACCGTTTCACAGATACATTGATTCTCTCTCTCTCTCTCTCTCTCTCTCTCTCTCTCTCTCTCTCTCTCTCTCTCTCTCTCTCTCTCTCTCTCTCTCTCTCTCTCTGGAAGCATCTGGCGTTCCATCTGTACCGTCATGTGTCTTGAGAGAGAGAGAGAGAGAGAGAGAGAGAGAGAGAGAGAGAGAGAGAGAGAGAGACGTCTGAGTGAAATGATTTGTCTTTCAAGTTTTTTTTTTCTCTTTCTTTCACTCATTGTCTTTCTTCTTCGCTTTTTTGACGTTTTTAGTTTATTGCTTCTTATATTTGTACGTTTTTTGTTCTTTGTCTGTTTCATTCTCTTTTATTTTCGTTCAACTCTTTTCCTTCTATTCGTTTTTTTTTTTTTCGAATTGTTTCATCTTCAATATTTCTTTAATGTTTCGATTTGTGTGTTTGTTTTATTACTTTCCAAAATGTTTCGTTCGTCTTTTCTTCCACTTGTCTTCTTTTATCTTTTCTTTATTTCATTGTATTTTCTCTTGTATTTTTTTTTTTTCCATTTTTCACTTTTCCTCTTTGTTTTTCTTCTGGTACAGAGACTCTTACTTTATTTCTTTTCAATTTTCCTTTTTCTCTTTTCATTTTTCATCTTTCACACGGTTATTAGTTTTATTTTCCTTTTTTCTTCTTCGTTTCTTTCTTTTTCTCTTTGTTTCCTATAGTACAAAGGCACTTACTTCTTTTCTTTTTCCTTTTCCTTGATTTATTTTCAGTTTTAATCTTTCACAAGTTTATTATATACATTTTTTTCCTCTCTTATTTTCCTTTTTTCCTTTTGGGTTTTTTTTTTCTCTTTAATTTCTATGGTACAAAGTCACTTATTTCTTTCCTTTTTCCTTTTCATTTCTATCTTTTCAATTTTAATCTTCCACAAGTTTATTAGCTTTATTTTCCTTTTCCTTTTTTTATTTTCCTTTTTTCCTTTCGTTATTTTCCTCTTCTCTTTGTGTTTCTTATGATGCAAAGTCTTTCCTTTTTCCTTTTTCCTTTTCCTTTGATTTATTTTCAATCTTAATCTTTCACACTTTTATTATTTATATTTTCCTTTTCCTTTTTCGTTTTCCCCTTTTCTCTTTGCCTTTCCTGTGGTACAAATCCTCTTACTCCTTTCCTTGTTCATTTTTCCTTTATTTCTTAACAATTCTTAGCTTCCACTCCTTTATTACTCTATTTTCCTTTCTTCCTCTATTTCCTTACAATCTGAAATGTTTCTTTTTATTTCCTTATCTCGTAACACTTCATCTTTTTACACTTTTCTTCCCATTTTCTTCCTATCCATCATGCTTCTACCTTCCCGTTTTCTTCAATAAACTTAATTTTCTCTCTCCGGGGAGTTCATATGGATCTTAAACCACCGAGAGTCTTTTTAATGAATCCTGAGTACCTCGTTGAGAGAGAGAGAGAGAGAGAGAGAGAGAGGCTGGAAATATTCTTGTTATTTCTACAAACGAGAAGAAATGAAGATAAATTAGAAACAAATGTAAGTAAGAGATAGAAAGAGAGGAAAGAGACGAAAAGGGAATAAAAAGATAGAAAAAGATATATATTGCTCTAGATTTAAGGAGGAAAAAGAAAGAGAGAGAGAGAGAGAGAGAGAGAGAGAGAGAGAGAGAGAGAGAGAGAGAGAGAGAGAGAGAGAGAGAGACCTTATTCTAGTTATGCTTACAGACAGGAGGAAAGGGATTCGTTCACCCTTTTGATGTTAATAAATTTAGAAATGAAGACAAGTTGGAAAAAAAAGTAAGTAAGAAAATAAAAGACAGAAAGAGAGAAAGGAGAGACAAAAAAAATAAATAGAAAGACAGAAAAAGATGTATATTTCTTCAAATTTAAACGGAAAATTGGAAAAAGAAAATATAAAAAGGAAAGAAATGGTAAAAAATCAAGAGAGAGAGAGAGAGAGAGAGAGAGAGAGAGAGAGAGAGAGAGAGAGAGAGAAACTAATCTTCCAATCTTCATCTTTCTAATCCCCCTATCATTAACTATCCCTGAGAACCTTAGACATGAAGGGACCCATCTCTCGCACATCTATCCCTTCGCCTTTTTTAAATCCCTCCTTCCCCCTGCTACCCTCTCTCTCCCTTCCCTCTCCCCTTTTCCCTCATTTCAACCCTTCATCTTACCTGCCTCTCAGAAATTGATCGTACTCTTGGATGGATCGTGAGGGAGGACAGGTGAGATCTCGTTAATGAGTCTCCTTTTTACCTCCTCTTCCCTGTTTACTGCCAGGTGGAGAGGCTGGGAACGAGGGATGTGTGTGTGTCTTGGTTGGTGTAGCGTTAGTTTGGGATGAAATAGTGTGTTAGTTAGTGTGTTTTGTGTTTGTGGTGATGAGTGGTTTGTTAGGCAGTCATTCAGTCAGTCAGTCAGTCAATGCGGCTTTTTGGTTTAATTATGTGTGAGTCTTAGTTGTTCTAGCGTTAATTTAGTGTGTTAAGTGTGTTAGTTCGTGTGTTTGGTGTTTGTGGTGATGAGTGGTTTGTTAGGCAGTCATTCAGTCAGTCAGTCAGTCAATGCGGCTTTTTGGTTTAATTATGTGTGATTCTTAGTTGTTCTAGCGTTAATTTAGTGTGTTAAGTGTGTTTATTGGTGTATGTGGTGTTTGTGGTGGTGGTTGGTTTGTTAGGCAGTTAGTGTGTGTGTCTTTCGTTGAGGTGTGTGTGGGGATCGTGTCTTGGTTATTGTAGCGTTAGTTTGAAGGTGAGATAGTGTGTTAGTTAGTGTGGTGTTTGTGGTGATGTTAGAGTTTGTTAGTCAGTCAATCAGACAGTGTGTGTGTGTGTGTCTTTCGTCGAGTGATGTGAGTCATTTCTTCGTTCTTATATCGTTAGTTTGGTGTGTTAAGTGTGTTTATTCTTGTGTTTTGTGTTTTTTTTCTGGTTAGTTAGTTGGTCAAGCAGTTAGTTAGTTTGTTGGGCAGTTAGTTAGTCAGTGTGTCTTTCGTTGAGTGATTTGTGTGTCGTCTGTTGGTTCTTATATCGTTAGATTGGTGTGTTATATATATATATATATATATATATATATATATATATATATATATATATATATATATATACCATGTGGGCTTTTCACGGGAATTTATGGGCTAAAGGGGATACTTTTTGGGTATGTGTTAAGTGTGTTCTTGTGTTTGGTGGTTTAGTTGTTAATAAGATTAGTTAATTTGGCAGTTAGTCAGCATATCTTCCTTATTTCTTTTTCTTTTCTTTTTTTATTCTTCTTGCAGTTTCCTTTTTCAATCATTGTTTATTGTTTACCTTCTATTTCCTCTCCACTTTACTTTTTTTCTTTTTTTCATCTTTTTTTTTCGTTGCTTTCTTTTAAATTTCTCTCATACGTGAATATTGGAGGAAATTGTCACTGTCAGTCAAATTCAGATTAAAGTTAAAGGAAGTCTCTCTCTCTCTCTCTCTCTCTCTCTCTCTCTCTCTCTCTCTCTCTCTCTCTCTCTCTCTCTCTCTCTCTCTCTCTCTCTCTCTCTCTCTCCGTTTATTCATCCATCTATTTACTGATTTATCTATCTATGTCTGTCTTTTATATGTCTGTCTGTCTATCTATTCATCTCTCGATCTATCTATCTATCTATCTGTGTACCTATCTATCTATCTATCTACCTATCTATCTATTTATCTACCTATCTATCTATTTGTCTTTCTACAAACCTACTTACATATCTACTTACTTACTTACTTGTTTCTTACCTGTCTAAATATCCATGTCTCTCTGTTTTATTTATTTTATCCAAATTTGTGCCTGCCTGCCTGTCTATTTGTCTGTCTGTTTATCTGTCTGTGTGTATGTATATGTATGTATGTATGTATGTATGTGTGTGTGTGTGTGTCTGCCTGGCTGTCCATTAATGCTGGGTACAGGTGTATCATTAATCTACCGGGATTAATCCAGTCTGGTGTACTTCTAATTACTACTGAAAGCTTACTAAAGTTCGTTCCCCCAATGAGGATTTCAACTTTGCGGACTAAAACACTCGGGATTAATTAAAAGTTACTAATTCACTTGAAAAATAAGGTTAAACTTGATGCGTAAGTAAAATAAGATAGTACGGAATGATTCTGGTAAATGTTATAGTACTGAAATTTTAAGAAATGATCATTCACTGGTAGTTTTGAAGCGTTACTAAATGTTCACGAAAAATTATGTAACTTTTATTTAATTCCTACAAAAAAAATAGGGTGGTACGCAATAATTATAGTAAATTTTTACAGTACTAAAATTAAAGATATGTTAAATTCATTAGTAATTTCATGTAACTCTTGTCTAATTCCAACAAAAAGTAAGATAGTACACAATAATTATAGTAAATTCTAAAGTATTGGAAATTAAAGAAATAATAAATTCGTTGTTAATATTCAAATACAACTAAATCTTCACGAAATTTCATGTAACTTCTATTTAATTCCTACAAAAAAATAAAATCGTACACAATAATTACAGTAAACGCAACAGTACTAAAAATTAAAGAAATAAATTCACTAATAATTCTGAAATACAACTAAACCTTCACAAAATATCATATAACTATTTAATTCCCTTCAAAAAATCATCTAATCACAACACTGATCAACAGAATACGTTGAAACCAAACTCTATTAATTTTGAAACGTAACCAAATATTCTTACACAAAAGACTTCACTCACGTATTTCTTTTTAATATTCCTCTTTAATCAGAACATTTCGCTCACCAATACCAGAAAATGAAGCTCAAATTATTCAGCTTCCACCTCTTGGCTTCAAATGAGGAAGAAGGAAGGAAAAAAATGATTGGAGAAAGAAAAAAAATAGGTATTGATTAGCCGTGAGCTCTAATGGAAGAGAGAGAGGAGGGACGAAGGGAAGGAAGAGAGAAGAGAGGAAGGAGTGATTGAAGAAGGAAAGAAAAATAAGAGAGACGGAGGAAAGGAAGAAGGAAGAGAGGAAGGTGTGATTGAAGAAAAGGAGAAAAGAAAAATAGGAAAGACTGGGGTAGGGAAGAAGGAAGAGAGGAAGAAGTAATTGAAGAAAAGAAGAAAAGAAAAATAGGATGGACGGAGGAAAGGAAGAAGGAAGAGAGGAAGGTGTGATTGAAGAAAAGGAGAAAAGAAAAATAGGAAAGACTGGGGTAGGGAAGAAGAAGAGAGAAAGAAGTAATTGAAGAAAAGAAGAAAAGAAAAATAGGATGGACGGAGGAAGGGAAGAGAGAAGAGAGAAAGGAGTGATTGATGAAAGGAGGAAAGAAAATAGGATTGAAAGACTAATATTTAAAAAGAATGGGTTTATTTGTAGTGCCAAAATGGAAGAGGAGAAAAGAGACGGAGAAAATGAAAGAAAAGGAAAGAACAGGTGGAAAGAAAAATTGAATTGAAGGAAGAATATATAAAAAGGGAAGTAAAGGAAGAGAGAAGGAGAAATGGAGGAATAAACGTGAAAAAGAAGAGAGGAAGGAATGAAAGGAGAGGAAAATAAAGGAGAAAAGAAAAAAAATGGGATTGAAAGACGAATATGTAAAAAAGAAAGGATATATTTGTAGTGCCATAATGAAAGAAGAAGTGAAGGAAGAGAAGAGAAACAGGAATAAACGAAAAAAAAAAGGAAGAGAGGAGGGAATGATTGAAGAATAGGAGGAAAGAAAAAATAGGATTGAAGGAAGAATGTATAAGAAGGAAAGATATACACGTACTGCCAAAATGAAGGAAGGAAGGAAGGAAGGAAGAAAGGAAGAAAGAAAGGAAGGAATAGAAAACTTATTATGCTCCTCTGAATAATATGTTGTGAAGGAAAGAAAAGCAAGTCTCACATTTTACTAAGACTAATAAATCTTTTCTTTTTTTTCTAGCGAGTATTTTCTTTCTTTTCCTTCTTGCTCATATATTACGTTTGCTGAATTTCATACTTTTTTTTTTACATCATTTTCTTCTTATTTTTTTTTTTTTAGCTTTATTTTAATTTTGTATATGTGTGTGTGTGTGTGTGTGTGTGTGTGTGTGTGTGTGTGTGTGTGTGTGTGTGTGTGTGTGTGTGTGTTATTTTGTTGCAAATTTAAAGATCAGATATATTTCTCACTACTGACTTGATTTTTACATTCATTTGTTTCGACCAACCAAAGATAAAAATAAAGTTTAGAAGAACAAGCAAAATGGAAATGATTGAAGCTAAGTGACTTGTTTTCCAGCGAGACCGTTCAGATTCACAAAGAAAGCCTGAGAGAGAGAGAGAGAGAGAGAGAGAGAGAGAGAGAGAGAGAGAGAGAGAGAGATGGGGGAGGAGGGCAGACGCATGAACCAGTTAGCAGACAAGGGAACAGACAAAAGTAAATACAAACAAGACTAGACAGTACAGAAAAGAAAAACAAACAGACAGATAAACAGACAGACAGACAGACAGACAGACAGATAAACAGATAGACAGACACACAGACAAACGGACATACCGATAAACAAACAGACAGACAGACAGGCAGACAAACAGACAGATAAACAGATAGACAGATAAACAGACAGATAAACAGACAGACAGACAGACAGAAACAAAAAATGAAACAAAGAAATAGAGGAGACAAAGAAACACAAAGAGTAAACAGACATACAAAGAGAGAAACAGAAATAAAAGAAAAGAAACAGGAATTAGACAAAAAAAAACGGAGAGATACAGAAAAAACACAAACATCAAAGAAACAGGAGAGAGAGAGAGAGAGAGAGAGAGAGAGAGAGAGAGAGAGAGAGAGAGAGAGAGAGAGAGAGAGAGAGAGAGAGAGAGACCACATTACTAAGAACCAAAAGAGAAAGAGAAACAAAAAGATGAAAAAAAGAAACAAGGACGAAAAAAAATGACGAAAAAAGAGAAAAATGAGAAAAAAACGAAAGTAACAGAGAGAGAGAGAGAGAGAGAGAGAGAGAGAGAGAGAGAGAGAGAGAGAGAGAGAGAGAGAGAGAGACTAAAACACAATAAGAGGAGCATTTTAAGAGAGAATTCTACATTAACACATTCTGTACATTCCTGAATAGCTTGTGTGTGTGTGTGTGTGTGTGTGTGTGTGTGTGTGTGTGTGTGTGTGTGTGTGTGTGTGTGTACCCTGACCAAGCTTCCTTTTTATTGTGGTTTGGCTTCGTCTAATACTCTTTTCTGTGGCGTCGCGTGCCCAGACGTGAAGAAAACAAGTATTATTTTTCCTCTCATCTTAATATTTTCCCTCATCTCAATATTTTTCACATCTTGATATATTTCCTTCATCTTAATATTTTCCCCTCATCTTAACATATTTCCCTTCATCTTGATATTTTTCCCCTTTAATATTTTCCCCTCATTGTAATATTTTTCCAGTCATCTTAATATTTTCCCCTCATCTTAATATTTCCCTTCATCTCATCCCTTACCTAAAATTGGCTTCATATAAATTTTTTCTCGTAGTTTTGAGTGTGGTAAGACTGGTGAGACTGTTTTGAGTGTGGTGAGACTGTTTTGAGTGTGGTAATACTGTTTTGAGTGTGGTGAGACTGTTTTGAGTGTGGTGAGACTGTTTTGAGTGTGGTAAGACTGTTTGGAGTGTGGTAAGACTGTTTTGAGTGTGGTGAGACTGTTTTGAGTGTGGTGAGACTGTTTTGAGTGTGGTAAGACTGTTTTGAGTGTGGTAAGACTGTTTTGAGTGTGGTGAAACTGTTATAGGCAAAGAACACACACATTATAATTCATTTTATTTTTCCCTTTTCCCGACGTGTAACTATCTTGGTATACTTTTTGTAGTTCTAGAGAGAGAGAGAGAGAGAGAGAGAGAGAGAGAGAGAGAGCATACTAACATTAACATCATTTCTAACTGATGATACTTTTTGATCATCACATGGAAGCTTCTGTTCTCTCTCTTTCTCTCTCTCTCTCTCTCTCTCTCTCTCTCTCTCTCTCTCTCTCTCTCTCTCTCTCTCTCTCTCTCTCTCGTAACGTGCGAAACCCTGATAGAAAACACGTTCTATTCTCTCTTTCGTAATTCGTTCAGCTTTTCCATTCTTCTGCTCTGTTTCGTAACCTGTTAAGCTGGTCTACAATACAATCCATGTCCTTTTCCTGATTTCCTAATCCATGAAACACTTTGCTAATGAAAACTAAATCTTTTAAGAACATTTTTCCGACTCATTAAACTATTCTACTTTAAAAAGCAAACATATTTTCTTTTCCTTCGTTTCTAATTGTTCAAACGTTCTTGTAATGAAAGCCAGCATCTGTTAACTCTCATTTTTCTCCTATTAAACTCTTTTCTGCCAAGCAAGTGCCTTTACCTTGAATTTGTAAGCTTTTGAGCAACTTACGCTAACAAAACCGGTGTCCAAATAATCTCTTTGAAAACAACATCCCTCAGTTTTCATTTTTCTCCTATTAAATTCTTCCCTGCCAAGCAAACACCTTTACCTTGAATTTGTAACCCTTTGAACAACTTGCACTAACAAAACAAGTGTCCAAACAATCTCTTTGAAATACAACATCCCTCAGCTCTCATTTTTCTTTTGTTAAACTCTTTCCTCACCCAAAAAGAAGAAAAAACATCTTTAAACTGAATTTATAACCTTCCGTACAATTTACCTTAACAGTGTCCAAATAATATCTTTTCCTTAATAAAACACGAGTCTTTTATTTTTGTTTCTCTGTTCCCTTATCTTCTAAAGTGTTCTTCCTCGTCCTTACTTTCTTAAGCCTGCATTCTTTTCAATATCTCTAAGTTAATTTTCCTTTTAACACTTTATTTTCTTCCATATGGTAAAGTGCATCTTTTTTTTCCCTATTTTCTTATTTTCTAACGTGTTAACCTGTTCTTCCTTTTTCTACCCTTCTCAAAACCACATTCTTTTTTATTTCTCTAAGTTCATCTTCCTTTTATCTCTTTATTTTCATCCTTATGGTAAAACGCAATTTTTTTTTTTTTCCTTATCCTTTCCTTCTCTAAACCACGATGTATTCTATTACAATAATTTAATTCTTCTCCAAGTACTCATAAGATTTTTTCCCTTGACAAAAAATATGTCTTTTTTCCCCCGCCTTCGTGTTGTCTGACCGACTAAAGTGCCCTCGTCTTTCCACCATTCTCAAAACCACATTCTTTTCAATTACAAGATCTTAATTCTCTGAGCATCCATAAGTTTCCTCCTTGATCAAAACGCGTGTCTCTTTTTCCTCTCTCCTAGTTTCCTGACCAGCGGAAGGGAGCTCCTCTTTCTAGCCTTCTCAAAACCACATTCTTTTCAATTACAAGACTTTAATTGTCCTCTAAGCACTCACAACTGTCCCCCTTTGATAAAAACGCATGTCTTTTTTTTTCCTCTCGGTGTTTCTTGATTTGTTCTTCCTTACTTCCCTTCTCAAAACCACATTCTTTTCAATTCCAATATCTTAATTTTCTTCTAAGTATTCCTTAACTTTCCCTCGTCGATAAAACACATGTCTTTCCCCACCCCTTCGTGCTTTCTGACCTACTAAAATGTTCTTCCTTACTTTCCTTCTCAAAAGACATTATTTTCAATTGCAATATCTTAATTTTCCTCTAAGCACTCCTTAATATTTTTTCACGTTGATAAAAACACGTCTTTTTGTCACCCTCCGTTTTTCTTGACCTATTGAAATATCCTCCTCTTTGTGCCTTTCTCAAAATCATCTTTCTTTTAATTTCAGCATCTTTACTCTTCAATAAGCACACATAATTTCCCCACTTGATAAATCACGTCTTTTTGTCACCCCCGTTTTTCTTGACCTACTGAAATGTCCTCTTCTTTGTACCTTTCTCAAAACGACATTTCTTTTAATTTCAGCATCTTTACTTTTCACTAAGCACACGTAATTTTCCGCCTTGATAAATACGCATGTCTTTTTTTCGCCTCCCTTTGTGTTTCCTGACCTGCTGAAGTGTCATTGTCTTTCTACCCTTTTCAAAACCACATTCTTTTCAATTACCAATATCTTAACCCTTTGAGTACCATGACGCGTTTCTATATTCATTTTGCTTACTATTTTGTGATTTTATACACCTTCAGACACTCATGTGAGGGATTAACATAGTGAAGACTGTGGCCATTAATCTTCTGACCTTCCTAAACCCTTCGTAATGTCAATAAAATGGTCTAATCGTACACAAATCTCATGGTAAAAACGTGTTCTAGTATTGAAGGGGTTAAAACTCTAAACACCTATAATTTTCCATCTTAATCAATCGTGTCTTTTATTTCCATTATCGTGTTTCCTGACCTGGTGAAGTGCCCTCGTCTTTCTACCCAGCGCATCACTCTAGGGAAACATTACTGACGTGGATATAAGGTGCCAGGATGCATTTCACCAAGCGACAGTAACTCTCTCATTTCCATTGATTCTCTCCTGCTTCCCTGACTGTCACGCGGAAAGAGCACGTGGGAGAATGGACCTTAAACATTGGAAGCATAGTGTAAAGAGTCACCATCCGCCGTTCTCTCACCTGTGTAATGCCAGGTGACGTTATAAAGAACTTAGTCTGAGTGTGACAGGTGTGTTTTGATATATGAGAGGAGTCGACAACACGAAACTGCCAGAGAGAGAGAGAGAGAGAGAGAGAGAGAGAGAATTGTAAGTCGTTTGTTATTGATTTTCCTCTTTTCCTACGTGCATTATCTACTTTATTGTTTACTAGTGTGTGTGTGTGTGTGTGTGTGTGTGTGTGTGTGTGTGTGTGTGTGTGTGTGTGTGTGTGTGTGTGTGTGTGTGTGTGTGTGTGGGAAAAAGCGTCTTCTTCGTTTTCTTCGTCTACTCTCTCATTCCTTCGTTTTCTGTGCGTCTCTCCTCGTGTCCCCATCTATCCTTTATTTTTTCAGGCGCAAAATTTGATCCTTTTCCTTCCCAATAAATGGTAGCTTCTTACTTGCCCTATCTTGCTAAAACAGGCACTGAAAGGATGGTGCTCTCTCTCTCTCTCTCTCTCTCTCTCTCTCTCTCTCTCTCTCTCTCTCTCTCTCTCTCTCTCTCTCTCTCTCTCTCTCTCTCTCTCTCTATTGTAGTTCGTGCAGTGTTATTCGTTGTTTTGTAATGATTTATGTTTCTCTTCCCTCATTTGTGTTTTTTTTTTTTTTTGTGTGTGTGTGTGTTATTACTTCCTTATTCGTCTTTTTTTATTTTTCTTCATATTTTTCCTTTCCTTACTTTCCTCTTTCCTTCGGTGATTTGTTCTTTCTTTCTTTATTTATTTCATTCACTCACGTTTTTTTTTTCTTATATCCTCTCCATATCAATTTTTTTTTCCTCATTCCTATCTTTACTTACCTTCTCCCTATCACATAACCCATTCCTCTAACTCCTTCTTTCCTTCTTCGTAACCTTCCCTTTATTTTTCATCCCTTTCCTCCATCCTTTCCCTGCAACTATACGGCCAGCCATCCAGATAAGCCTTTTCTACCACATCTTACATCCATCTTACCTTCCCTCTCTCTCCTCCCTCTCCGTCTCTCCGTCTCTGCGTCTCCCTCTCTCTGTCCTGTACCTTGACCTCATCTTCTGGAAATCGCGAGAGGGAATCGAATGAAGAGCATCATTTCAATAGATTGCGAGTCATTATAAAAGATTTTGTGGGTGATGTATTTTTATATTCCGGAGTATGAGAGGAGAAGGAGGTGGAGGTGGAGGTGGAGGAGGAGGAGGAGGACGACAAAAGGGGTGCATGAAAACGAGGAGAAATGAGAAAAGAAACTTAAAAAATCTGTAAATGGGAACTAGAAAGAAGAAGAAGAAGAAGAAGAAGAGGAAGAGGAGGAGGAGGAGAAAGGAAAGAGGAGAGTAGGAGGGAAGAAATTAAAAACTTCTATAAATGGAAACGAAGAAGAAGATGGAAAAGGAGAGAGAAGCGTAGGAAAAAGAAACACAGAACTTCTATGAATGGAAACGAGAAGGAAGAAGAAAAAGAAGAAGAGGAAAGAAATTAAAAACTTCTATAAATGGAAACGAGGAGGAAGAGAAAGAAAAGAGGAGAAAAAAATAAGACCAGAAGGATGAATGAAAGGAAGATGAAAAGAGGAAATGAGAGAGAGAGAGAGAGAGAGAGAGAGAGAGAGAGAGAGAGAGAGAGAGAGAGAGAGGAGAGGTAAAAGGTAAAGAAAAGTAATAGGAGGAGGAAGAGAAGTTAAAGGAAAGAGGAAGTGAAAGGAAAATAAAATAAAAATGAGTAAAAGAAAAGCAAACGGGGAAAGGAGAAATAAAGATAATGAAAATGGAAAAAGATGAAAGGGAGGAGGAAGAGGAAAGGGAGAGAAGATGAAGGAATCACATAAAATCAAAAGTGTTTTCATAATATATTTTTCTCATCTTTCCATCTTGTTTATCATGTCGCCAACTTTTTTTTTATCTTTTCCTGCAGAAGTGTTAATCTTTTCCAAGTGTTAAGAAGGAAAGCGAGCAAGTTTTTGTGTAATTTCCTCAATTTTATGTCCAATTTCGATCATTTCTTTTAATTTCAGCTTGCTATGTATCCTGTTTGCTCTCTCTCTCTCTCTCTCTCTCTCTCTCTCTCTCTCTCTCTCTCTCTCTCTCTCTCTCTCTCTCTCTCTCTCTCTTGATTAATTAATTACTGAAGATCAGAATTATTATTAGTTAATTCTGATGTTTTTCTTTTTCCACGTCTAATGAATGAGATGAATGATGAGGGAAGAGGAGGAGTGATTGAAAGTATCTTGTTGTCTTTCTGTCCTTTATTATTCTCTTTTTTCTCTCTTTCTACTTACTCATCTGTCTCTCTCTTTGTCCGGTTGTCTATCTTTTTCTTATGTTTTGCTCTATTTTCTTATTTTTCTGTCGATTTTCTTTTTTTTTCTCTCTCTTTCTAACAATTTGCTTATATGTCTCTTTCCATGTCACTTTTTTTTTTTTTTTTTTTTTTTTTTTTTGCTCTGTCTGTTTGTGTTCTTTCTTTTCTTTTATCTGTCTCTCTATATTTGTGTGTGTGGTGGTGTAGTGGTGCTGGTGGTGGTAGTAGTAGTAGTAGTAGTAGTAGTAGTAGTAGTAGTAGTAATATTTGAAGTACAATATTCACTAGAACTGTATCACATTTCCTACAACTACATTTATTACTACTACTACTACTACTACTACTACTACTACTACTACTACAACCAACCACCTCTCTTACAAATATCCTTGACCTTTAACTAAAAACAAAATATAACACCAAAAAAAAAAAAAGACATAGAATAATAAAACAGAAAAAAAGAACAAAAGATCAAAATACAGAAATAGAAACATGACCTATATATTCTTCCACGAATTGTCCATCCTCAAGTAGGCCGAGAGATATACATAGATAGGCCTACAGACAGCCTAAGCATTTCCTCAGGGGGAGTTTTGGGAGGCCTAGAAACACCTGTGGAAATATAAATTGAAAGTGTCAGAGGGAGTGAAAAGATTTGACAGGTGTGAGGGAAAGAAAAGGGGAAAGGAGGTGAGGTGAGATGAGGGGAGAGGTGAGAGGAGGAGAGGGGAGGAGGAGGAGAAAAATAGTGTCGATTTGTGTGAACATAAACTGACAGGTGTAGTGTACAGGTGTGTGTGTGTGTGTGTGTGTGTGTGTGTGTGTGTGTGTGTGTGTGTGTGTGTGTGTGTGTGTGTGTGTGTGTGTGTGTGTGTCACCTAATACAATACAAATCTTAGAGAGAGAGAGAGAGAGAGAGAGAGAGAGAGAGAGAGAGAGAGAGAGAGAGCAGGTGAAAACGATGAAAGAGATGCGAAGTGTTTAGTAGAGAGAGAGAGAGAGAGAGAGAGAGAGACAAACAGATCGACAGACAAATAGACAGATAGAGCATATTACATCAATTCAACGTATAAAACTAATTTGTAAACGTCAAGATCTTTTTTTTCCATCTTCACCATAAAAGAAAGTCAATATCAGTGTAAAGAATTCCAGCACAAACATTTAGTGATTTGAATTGACATGTACATTATATTTTTTACTACCTTGTATGATTGGTTTAGACACAGCTCTCTCTCTCTCTCTCTCTCTCTCTCTCTCTCTCTCTCTCTCTCTCTCTCTGTCGTAAACTCACGTAAATAAAATAAGTTTGAATTGCAAGTTTATAATTCCTGTTTTAAAATGTCTATAATTTATTTTTCATATTTTCTTATATCTTATCCAAAAATAAGTTTGAATTGCAAGTTTATAATTCCTGTTTCAAAATGTCTATAATTTATTTTTCATATTTTCTTATATCTTATCCAAAAATAAGTTTGAATTGCAAGTTTATAATTCCTGTTTTAAAATGTCTATAATTTATTTTTCATTTTTTCTTATATCTTATCCACTAAAATTTGATACTATCCCCATATCAACTATTTATTTATTGACCCCTTCAGTACCAGGACGCATTTCCATATTCATTCTGCTTACTATTTGGTGATTTTACACAGCTTTAGGAGCTTATGTGGGGGATTAAAATAGTGAAGAGTGGCCATTAATCTTCTCACCTCCGTCTACCCTTCCTAATGTCAATAAAATGGTCTAATCGCACACAAATCTCAAGGCAAGAAGGGGTCCCAGTATTGAAGGAGTTAGTATCACATATAAGAAAAAACAGAATATTCAAGCTTTTTTAATCTCAGCAAACAAAAAACACAAGAAATAAAACTGATATTATTTTTTCCTTTTATCGTCAAATTCGTAGATGGAGGAGGAAAACTGATAGGGTATTTTTTCCCCACTTAATCCATGACAAGCCCACCATTTTTTTCCCTCCCTAACATTTTTTTCATCTTGTTTCCTCCTCTCCTACTCGTCTCTTTTCTCTAATCCCACTTTTTCCCTCCCATTTCCTCAGAGGCCAAAGCTCTCTCTCTCTCTCTCTCTCTCTCTCTCTCTCTCTCTCTCTCTCTCTCTCTCTCTCTCTCTCTCTCTCTCTCTCTCTCTCTCTCTCTCTCTCTCTCTCTCTCTCGTGATTTTCTTCCTTCCTTCCTTCTTTCCTTTCCCAATTTATATTCTTTTCAATTTACTTCAATTTACTTTTTCTATCTCCTTTCATTTCTCTTCTCTTTCATCACTACTTTTTCTTCTTCCTCTTCGTTTCAGTTTCCTTCATTTTTTTCTTTTTTCCTATCATCTTCAATTCATTTTTCTCCTTTTTCTTCTTCTTCTCTCTCCTCCTCTCCTCCTTTACATCTAATTTTCCTCCTCCTCCTCCTCCTCCTTCTCCTCCTCCTCCTCATTTTTCTCAATATCCTCCTTGTTTCCTTCTTTCCTTCTTACTGTTATCAGGGAAACTTATCCTCAACTCAGAAACTTCAAGGTCACGTTTAACTTACTGAGGAAAAGTTGTATTTTTTTTTATCTTTTCATTCATTTTTAAATCACTAGTGTGTGTGTGTGTGTGTGTGTGTGTGTGTGTGTGTGTGTGTGTGTGTGTGTGTGTGTGTGTGTGTGTGTGTGTGTGTTTGGTTTTTCTTTCAGATTTTTTCTTTCTTTTTTTCTTTTTCTTTATTAATATCATTATTTCTTTTTATTCCTTATTATTTTTCTTCCATCTTATCTTTTTTGGTTTATCTTATTATTTGTTGCTCATTTAATTTAATACGTCTCATTTGTTATAGTGTATTTTCTCTCTCTCTCTCTCTCTCTCTCTCTCTCTCTCTCTCTCTCTCTCTCTCTCTCTCTCTCTCTCTCTCTCTCTCTCTCTCTCTCTCTCAAATACACCTAGTCTGCCACTCTTACTTACTCCTATTAATTAAGATATTGCGTTCTCTCTAACTTAGCAATAGTCCTTTAGTCTTAACCTTGCCCAACCGCCGGCCTTTCACTGCTACCTAATTGATCTCTCTCTCTCTCTCTCTCTCTCTCTCTCTCTCTCTCTCTCTCTCTCTCTCGCTCTCGCTCTTTCTTCTCTTTCTTTCCATTTCCCTTTACTATTTCTCTTTATCTCTATTTCCATTTTATTGTTCTTGTTTTTATCTTTCCTCTTTCGTTTCCAACTTTTACTTCGTTTCTCTTTCTCTTGTTTCTTCTTTTTTTGTATTTTCTTTTCTTTTGTTCAATGTACCTTACTTTTTTTTTCTTACTTATTTTTCTAACTTACTTATTTCACTTTTTTTTTCCTCTTGATTTATCTTCGATTTCATATTTTTGCTGTTTTTTTTTCTCTTTTTTTTCTCTCTATAATTTATTCGTTCCTGGAATATCATTTTTTCTTTTCTTTTTCCTATTCCTATGTTCGTTCATTTAATTATTCCTTGCATTTTTTCTTTTCTTTTTTGCCTCTGATTCTTTTTTTTTTTTTTATCCAATCATTCATTAGTTTCTCTATTTTCTTCATGTTTCTTATATTCTCCTTTTTCTATTTTTTTTATTATTCCTCTATTTGTTTTCCTTTGACAAGACAATCACGACTCTCTCTCTCTCTCTCTCTCTCTCTCTCTCTCTCTCTCTCTCTCTCTCTCTCTCTCTCTCTCTCTCTCTCTCTCTCTCTCTCTCTCTCTCTCTCTCTCTCTCTCTCTCTCTCAGGTAATCTATATTTTCTTTCCTTTTTTCAATTTTTTTTCATTTTTTCCAGGATTCTTATTTTGCAGTCTTATTTTTGCTAATATTCTTATTTTGTGTGTGTGTGTGTGTGTGTGTGTGTGTGTGTGTGTGTGTGTGTGTGTGTGTGTGTGTGTGTGTGTGTGTGTGTGTGTGTGTGTGTGTGTGTGTGTGTGTGTGTGTGTGTGTGTGTGTGTGTGTGTGTGTGTGTTCTTTAATGACGGCTCTCATATTTGTGTGAAATTTAATTAGCTAATCAACTTTGTTTTCGGCAGGAGAAATGTGGTTACCCGTTTGAAACACACACACACACACACACACACACACACACACACACACACACACACACACACACACACACACACACACACACACACACACACACACAGAGAGAGAGAGAGAGAGAGAGAGAGAGAGAGAGAGAGAGAGAGAGAGAGAGAGACAGAGACAGACAGACAGACAGACAGACAGACAGACAGACAGACAGTAGAAAGACAGAAAAGGAAAAAATACTAGAGTTAACCATAACACTTTCCCTTATCCTTGAAATCTCGAAGAAAATGGGACTGGTGTTGTTTTGCTCGTTTTCTGTGAGAGAGAGAGAGAGAGAGAGAGAGAGAGAGAGAGAGAGAGGTGCAGCATAAAATGATGTATGAGTAGAGGGGAAGGAAGGGAGAGGAAGAGGGAAGGATAAAGAAAGAGGTGAAGAGAAAGATGAAAAAATATGGTACAATATTTTCACCTCTCACTCTCACTCTCTCTCTCTCTCTCTCTCTCTCTCTCTCTCTCTCTCTCTCTCTCTCTCTCTCTCTCTCTGACCTATATTTCTTCATATTTCCTTCGTAATGTCAATATATAGAAGGTTTGGTGAGTTGATCCTACGTCATTTTGTCTTCATCACTCTGCAAGGTTGCCAGCTGACAGTGTTCTCATTTTCTTGGTTCTTTCTTGATGTTTACCTTTTTTTTTTTTTTTTTTTTTTTTTTTTTTTGTCTTTGTTGAGTATTGGGATTTTTGTAACATTCATTTTTTTTTTTTTTTTTTGCTTTTGGTGTTTTTTTTTTATTTTGTAACATTTATATATTTTTTATGTATGTGTGTTTTATGTTTTTTTTCTGTTTCTGTCTGTTTGTCTGTATGTGTGATTTTCTGTATCGCTTTTTTTGTTTCTCCGTTTTTCTCTCTCTCTCTCTCTCTCTCTCTCTCTCTCTCTCTCTCTCTCTCTCTCTCTCTCTCTCTCTCTCTCTCTCTCTCTCTCTCTCTCTCGTTGTGAAAAATATAACGTACTTGTCTTTTTTTACTTCTATTTCTTTCTAACTAATGAAATAAATTAACACACCTAGAAACACAAGTCTAACTAACCTCATTGACAAACTATCAGACACATGAACCTCACAGAAGAACAATCATAATAAGGAATATGTGTAACTATTTGAACAATTAAGAAATACATGAATTGACTATGAATCTAAGCATTGAATTTATTAGCCCCTTCAGTATTGCAACACCTTTATACCTTAAGATTTCTGTACGATTAGGCCATTTTATTGACATTAGTAAGGGTCTGTGGAGGTCAGAACATTCATAGCCCAGAGTCTTCACTATTTTAATCCCCATATGAATTTTTGAAGCTGTATAAAATCGCCAAATAGTAACCAGAATTAAAATGAAAACTGGTCATGGTACTGAAGGGGTTAACTATACATATAAGCATTGAACACTAGGAAACTCAAAGAAACAGCGGAAACTCGAAGAAATAGCAGTGTAACTATTCTATAAACTATAAACTGGAAGCTCACTAACTGTCATAAACTGTCTACGAAATAAACTCACTCAAATAACAGTGTAGACAAACAATAAACTCACTAACTCTCTGCTAAATAAATTATAAATCACAAAGACACACAAGAACCCACAAAAGCTGACCTATCTGCACTCACTTCTTCATTCTGAGCCACCAATAGCGTTCCCCAGGTGGCCGTTCAGGTGAGATGTGGACAGGTGTGCTAAGTGACTCACCTGGGCACTTTAACACACGCCTCCTCACCTGTCTTTCCAGCGGTCCCTTGTGCCTACCTGTCCTTGATTATTTCAGGTGTTTCTTCTCGGAATGTCGACTAATTCTTGTGTTTTTTTTTTTATTACTTTTCTTCCTTTTATCCTTCGTTTTGATTGTTTTATATACATTTCTTATTTTTATTTCTACCTGACTAGATTTTGCTGGTAATTTTTCGCTTTTTTCATCTATTTTAGTTATTTTTTTCTACTTTCTTTTATTTTCTTCTGTTCGTTTTTCGTTCTTTTAACTTTGGCTTCCTTGTTTTTCGATCTGCACCTTATTTTTTTTTCCTATCTGTATTTCTTTTTCCTACACATATTCGCCAGACTTCACCTATATTTCAATTTTCAACCTTCTAACCCTTAACATTTTTTGGGCTCATCTATTTTACTCCTTTTTTTAAGTTTATCATATTTTCTTCTATTCGTTTTTCGTCCTTTTAACTTTGACTTACTTCATTTTCAATCTGCACTTTTGTTTTCTGTATATCTATTTCCTATACATGTTCGCCAGATTTCACCTGTATATCAGTTTTCAACCTCCTATCCTTTACTGTAATTTTTTTTTTTCAAACCTGCGTTCCCCACTTCAAACACGTACCAATTTATCTATTCATCTCCTATAGTTCTTCTTTTTTCACCAGTATCCAATATTCCCCCTATATTTTGATCTATCAACCATCCTTTCTTTTCTTTTCCTTTTTTTTCTACGTGTATTTCATTTCTAACTTTTTTTTTCAGCATCTATATTCTCATTCCCAGTTGTATCAAATATCTCACCTGTAATCTAAATTCTCAACCTTCTAACCCTTTTTTTTTAACTGCAATTCAACTTCAAAAACAACCACATTTTTTCTCACCACTTCTTACTCAATTTACACCTGCCAAATTTCACACTAATAATCTGATTTATCACTAATTTCTTATTCCCAACCTGTATTCCAAAACATCAACATTCTTTTTAAACACAGGTGTAGGGAGGTGAGTGTATTCCCTCCCCTACATCAGCGAAACTAGTTGGGAATAAACTCTCCTCGCTACACCTGTGTTTTCTCTTCACCTCCCCCTCCATTCTTTTTCATTATTATTTTTTATCTATATTCTCATCTCTTATTTTTTCACCACCACTTATCTTTTTATTGAATTATTCGAGTTGTATTTGGTTTAATTGTCTCTCCTACTCTTAAACACCACCAGAATATATTTATTTATTTATTTCAACTTCATTTATTTTATTTCATTATTCGCTTGAAGTACCATGACGCGTCGCCATATTCATTCTGCTTACTATTTGGTGATTTTATACAACTTCAGGAAATCGTGTGGGGATTAAAATAGTGATGACTGTGGCCTTTAATCTTCTGACATCCATACACGCTTCCTAATGCCAATAAAATGGTCAAATCGTACACAAATCTCAAGGTAAAAATGTGTCCCTGTATCGAAGGGTTTAATATCTCCCTAATATTTGGTGAATTTATACAACTTCAGAAACTTATGGATTAAAATAGTGAAAGTTGTGACCTCCATAGACCCTTCCTAATATAAATAACATGATCTAATCTAATCGTACACAAATCTCAAAGTAAAGATATGTCCTTGTATTAAATATTTGGTGAATTTATACAACCTCAGAAACTTACGTAGGGAATTAGGATAGTGAAGACTCTGGCCATTAATCTTCTAACCTCCATAGACTCTTCCTAATATCAATAAAATCTAATTACACACAAATCTCAAAGCACGTGTTAATATATTCCTAATTCCTACCTGTAAAGTAACTGTTCTCGTTGTTTTTCCCCAGGTTTGGTGCAAGGGCGCGATGGAGGACGAGGAGGAGCAGGATACATGAACTTACCTTCCCCTAATGTAGCAGCAGAGGTAAGCTACGGGAGGGGAAGGGCGGGGAGCGAGAGGACTGGTGGGTAATGGGGAGAGTGATGGCGTGATTGGAAAGTAAGGAGAGTGGGAAATGGGAGAGGGGAGAGAGTGCAGTGATTCAGAGAGAGAGAGAGAGAGAGAGAGAGAGAGAGAGAGAGAGAGAGAGAGAGAGAGAGAGAGAGAGAGAAGGAACACCACTAACAAAAAAAAACATGAAAAATATACAGGAAGAGAAAATAATTAATAAGAGAGAGAGAGAGAGAGAGAGAGAGAGAGAGAGAGAGAGAGAACACCTCTAACAAAAAACATCATGAAAAATATACAGGAAGAGAAAATAGTTAATAGAGAGAGAGAGAGAGAGAGAGAGAGAGAGAGAGAGAGAGAGAGAGAGAGAGAGAATACGGGAGGCAATTTACGAAACTACTTCCAGGGTAAAGGTTAATGTTATGAGGGGGAGGGAATTATTACCTGCCCTTAATGAGGAGGAATGAGAGGGAGTGAGGAGAGGAAATGTGCACAGGTGTATCGCTGGGAAGGCGCGAATACCTGGAAGGAAGGGACCAGGTGAACCGTATTAGTAAATGAGGAAAGTCTGTGTGTGTGTGTGTGTGTGTGTGTGTGTGTGTGTGTGTGTGTGTGTGTGTGTGTGTGTGTGTGTGTGTAATGGATTTATATATACAAGTAAACACGTGGCAGGTAATGAATGAAGAGAGAGAGAGAGAGAGAGAGAGATTGTAGGGAATTAATGTGTGTGTGTGTGTGTGTGTGTGTGTGTGTGTGTGTGTGTGTGTGTGTGTGTGTGTGTGTGTGTGTGTGTGTGTGTGTGTGTGTGCAGGTTTACGTACATGCCTGCAAAATAATTATGAATGCCTTTTTTTAAATTACTGCCTGTTTTCTTTTATTTTCGTTTTAGTGCTGTCTGTATATCATCTAAATTAGTGTCGTTTTCTGAGGCTCGTTTTCATTTCATTTTTTTTTTTTTTTCGCATCCAACTTTTCATTGTATCAAAAATGTAATTACTTTTATATTTGCCTCCCTCTTTTCATTCCATATATTTTCTATTTTTTTCACTTTTCCTTTATTCGTAAAAAGAATATTTGCTCTCTTTTCTATCTTTTTCATTTTCTTTTGTTTCTTTTCTGGACATTTTTTATTATCATATATATTTTTTTTCCTACCAATTTTGTCACGTTAATCTTTTTCTTCTTTTTCTTCTTCCTCTTATTATTATTGTTATTCTTATTACTCTTATCCATATTATTTTATTATTATTACTATTATTTTTTTTCTTCATTATTATTGAAAACTCAACACTTTCATGGATTTCAGAAGCACTCGTCCTTTCATGTGTCGCTTCATTCACCCTCCGCTTCACTAATGTTTTCCAGTCACGCCGGGATTTCATTCATTCCTGCTTCAATATATTTTTTTTCCCCGTGATCATATTGCTAAAGCCTTCAATTAGTGCCGCATTCTCTTAACGTTCCACACTTTTCATTAAAACTGTCTTATCTTTACGTGGTTGACATGTTCGTTAACCTCTCACTTTACGTACACAAGTTGATTAATTTTCTTCTCTCTAGTTGTTCTTCTTAACCCCTTCAGTACCATTACGCTTTTTTTATACTTACTTTTATTACTATTTAGCGATTTTGCACAGCTTCAGAAACTTATGTGTGGTTTGAAATAGTGAAGACTCTGGCCATTAATTAATCTTCTGACCTCCATTGACCCTTCCTAATGTAAATAAAAGCATCGAATCACACCAAAAATTCACGATAAAAATGCATTCCAGTACTGAAGGGGTAAACGTGACATACAGATTGGCTAAAGGTTTAACTCCTTCAGTACTGAGACGCATTTTTACCATGGTTTTTGGGTATGATTAGACGATTTTAATGACATTAGGAAGGGTCTATGGAGGTCAGAGGATTAATGGCCAGAGTTTTTACTGCTTTAATCCCCACATAAGATTCTGTAGCTGTGTAAAATAACCCAATAGTAACAAGAATGAATATGAAAACCCGGTATTTTACTGAAGGGGTTAAAGAAAATAAAAATGAGAGAAAAAGGAGAAACCGACTTTTTTTCATAGCTGCTTCTAAAGAGTCAAAAGAAAATGGGAACTATGGTCGTTTACTTATTTCACATTTTATTTTCTAAGGAGCCAAACAGTGTGAATCTCCATAACGCCTTTCCATAATTCACTTTTTTGTAAATTTTAGAATACGTATGAGTTTTTTCCTTTATCAAATATGTGTGAATGATTAGGTGTGTTGCAATGTTCCCTCTCTTTCCTCATTCTTTAAAGTGAATCTCCATAACACTTCAATAATTCACTTTGACATAACTCTTAAAATATGTATAAATTCCTTCCTTTCTCATACCTGTGTGAATGATTAGGGTTGGTTGCAATGTTCCCTCTGTTTCCTCATTCTTTAAAGTGAAAATCGATAACTCCTTTTCCATAATTAACTTTGACGTAACTCTTCCTTTCTCATACCTGTGTGAATGACAAGGTGTGTTACAATGTTCCCTCTTCTTCCTCATCCTTGAAAACCTTCCCTTAACCTGAGAATACCTGTACTTTTCTTGATTACTCTCCTTTACCTGCGAGTCATTACATTAGTCGTGTATCACCTGTAGCCTTCCCTCTCTCCTTGATTAATACCTAATGTCCCTTTACCCGAAGCTCTCTCCTGTATCCTTAATCTCATACCGGTATTTTCTCTTCATTGCCTCCTTCTACCTGCAATTCACTAAGTACTATAACACTTCCACCTTTCTTGTTTGCCATAATAGCTAAATATCTTACCTTTACTCAATACTTCTATCTGTAAATGTGGATATATCTATAGCTTCTCTTCCCTTGTCATCGCTCTGTTCTAGTCTCTATACTCTAAACTGGCTCATGGGTCTCGGTCTGAATGGCGTCCAAGGGAATGCGTGGTTGTCAGATCTTGAGGAAAACCGCAGCGTTGTCTTAAGTGTGCTGATCAACAGAAAACAGTATTATTAACATCAGATCAATTATATCATCAACCCAGGAGACACTTTAGAGTAAATAGACTATAGTATTTTCTTTTTTTCATTTAGTTTTCCTTAATACAATGCAAATGAATGCTTTTTTTTTTTTTACCTAAGTGGTGCCTTAAAAAATGCAAAAATGCCTGTTATTTTTGGTGTGTGTGTGTGTGTGTTTGTGTGTGTATGTGATATGCATTTTCTCAGCCAGCCCTTGTGGTCTTGTCGGCCTGGTGTACACATAAACCTTTTCAAATGCCTATTGCTCATTAAGGGAGGCTGTGCAATGATACCTTCACCTTTTGTTTTTCATCTCTTTTTTTGTCCCTTCTCTGAAAACTCGAGGCTTCCATCACGAGTCCGAAAGGCAACATTGTGCATAAAACAAAGCAGTAATTAGACTAGTCAGTGCTGCCAACCTTTACCTTCAAGCATTTCCACTCAACTCCTGTTTGGTATTTGCTAAATTGGCAACACTGCTCTTCCTTTATGGCCTCTCTCTCGCTTCCTCCTCCTCCTCCTCCTCCTCCTCCTCCTCCTCCTCCTCTTCCTCTTCCTCTTCCTCCTCCTCCTCCTCCTCTTCCTGCTCCTCTTCCTTCTCCTCCTCCTTCTCGCGTTATCTTATTTTCCTCCCTTTCTCCTCCTCTTGACTTTCTCTCTTATTTCCCTTAGCCCTTCTATCCTTCTCCTTTCTCTCTTTCTTCCTCCTCCTCCTCCTCCTCCTCTGCTGACACCACCACACCACCACCACATCATCGCATCTCTCTCCCATTCCTTCTCATTATTCTCTTCTTTTTCCTCCACCTTTTTTTCCTTTTTATAAGTTAATGAGAGAGAGAGAGAGAGAGAGAAAAAAGAGGGGGTTTACAGACTCTTTTCTCTTCTCTTCTCTCTTCTCATCTCATCTCTTTTTCTCTCAGCCACATTATCATTTTTACTTTTTTTCCCCTCCCACTTCCCACCCTCGCCTCTTCAGTTTTCCCATTTTTTCTCTCACCGTGGGAAAGAAAATGCATCCTCTCAAGCGTCAATAGATATAATGGGGAGGAAAAACATGAGTGACAAGTTAATGGGTGTTCTTTTCTTGCTGCTTAATCATCATCATCATCATCATCTTCATCTTCATCCTTTTTATCATTATCATCATCGTTTCTATTTGCCTTTTTCGTCTCAATATTTGCTTTTCAGTTTTCACTTTCTAGTTCACTGTCATCATCATTATTATCTTCATCATCTTTATCATTTTCATCATTATGAGCATCATCATCTTTATCATCATCTTTTCTATTTCTTATTTATCTTGCTCATCTCAATATTAGCTTTTCAATTCTCACTTTCTGATTCTTTTCTTCCACTATTCACTTTCTTCACATTCACGTCACTTTTTTTTTAACTATATTAAACATGTAATCTTTAAATGTACTTTCCTCTTTCACTTCATCTATATTTTTTTCACATTTTTCTTTATGTATTTATTTACTTTGACTCACCTCTGTAAAGAACTTCATAATCTATTTCAAATATATACTTGCCTCTCTATGTAATTTTTCTTAACATTTTTTCTTATATTCATCTATTTTCATTTATATGTTTAAGTTATAATTTATTTTTTACATTTTTTTTACAATAATACATTTAGGTTTTATTTTCATATTCCTCATCACATTCAAATAATATAATACTTTATTTCGTATATTCATCTATTTTCATTAACATATGTAAGTTATAATTTATTTTTTTCATATTCATTTTACAATAATACATTCAGGTTTTATTTCTATATTCCTCGTCAGATTCAAATAATATAATCCTTTTTTTGTGTTCATTTATTTTCATTCACATATTTAAGTCATAATGAATTTTTTCACATTTTTTTTTTTACAATAATACATTCAGGTTTCATTTTACAATAATACATTCAGGTTTCATTTCTATATTCCTCGTCAGATTCAAATAATATAATCCTTTTTTGTGTTCATTTATTTTCATTCACATATTTAAGTCATAATGAATTTTTTCACATTTTTTTTTTTTACAATAATACATTCAGGTTTCATTTTTATATTCCTCATCACATCCAAATGATATAATAACTTTTCAATTTATTTCTAGATTTATTTTTCATTCCTGCTTTTATTTATATCACAACCAATTAGCTTTCGACGTCAATTATTCTTTTTTTTTTTTTACCTTTCATTAATTTTATAGGCAATTGATCTTGCATTGTATTTTTCCCTCAATTACTTTTATTTCCATGACACGATTTAGAAGGCCAGTGAATATTCAACCATTATTCTCTTTAGTATAGAGTATTCATAACATTAATCTGTGTTATCTCTCTCTCTCTCTCTCTCTCTCTCTCTCTCTCTCTCTCTCTCTCTCTCATTAACAAATAAAAAGGAAAAAATGTGGAGGAAAAGAAAGAGAATGAGAAGGAATGAGAGGGATGTGCGATGATGTGGTGGGAGTATCATTGTCTTCTAATGTTCTGTTTCTTTTGTGGTTTGGCTCCTATTTATTGAGTGAGTTGAGTAAGGAGCGTGGCCAGAGGTTAGGATTGAAGGGCAGAGCAATTTCTAAACGCAGAGTAAGATGAGTAAGAGGATCAGAGTTTTCATCCCCCTCATAAGCTCCAACCTGGTTAAAAAGTCTACGGGTTTAGTTTGCCGCGTTTCACTTAACTACTACTGCTACTGCTACTACTACTACTACTACTACTACTACTACTACTACTACTACTACTACTACTACTACTACTACTACTACTACTACTACTACTACTACTATTACTCTTCTTCTTCTTCTTCTTCTTCTTCTTCTTCTTCTTCTTCTTCTTCTTCTTCTTCTTCTTCTACCACCACTACTACTACTACTACTACTACTACTACTACTACTACTACTACTACTACTACTACTACTACTACTACCACCACCACCATTACCATCACTTTCCTTCCTTCCTGTCTTCCCTTCCTTCATTGTTTCATCCTCTGTCTCTTCCTTTCTCCATCTCCTCTTCCTCCTCTCCTCTTCCTCCTCCTCCTCTTCCTTCTATTCTTCCTCCTCCTCTTCCTCTTCCTCCTCTTCCTTCTCCTCTATTACCCTTACTCTTTCTCTTCGGGATCAATATTTGTATAGAGCAAGGCGTGTTTGTGATGTGAAAATGGCGATTCGGAGAAGAGGAGGAACAAGAGGAGGAAGAGGAAGAAGAGGAGGAGGAGGAGGAGGAAGAGGAGAAGGAGAAGGAAGGAGAAGGAAGGAGGAGGAGGAGGAGGAGGAGAATAGCTGCAGAATTAATGTTTTATAATGTCAGGCTTCGTGTAATGCGTGTTTGTGAGAGAGAGAGAGAGAGAGAGAGAGTGTGTGTGTGTGTGTGTGTGTGTGTGTGTGTGTGTGTGTGTGTGTGTGTGTGTGTGTGTCCATCCCTCATCTTCCTTACTATCTATCTGTCTGTAAGTCTGTCCATCTCTATCTATTTCTCTGTCTTTCTGTATATATTCCTCTCTGTTTCTCTGCCTGTCTGTCTCTTTCTACCTTCTCTATGTGTCAATTCGTCTATCTGTCTATCAGTCTATATATCTGTCTGTTTATCTATCAGTCTGTCTCTACTTCTCTGTCTGTCTGTCTGTCTCTCTATCTTTCTGTCTGTCTATCTTTCTTTCTGTCTGCCTGTTTGTCTCTACCTGACTTTCTATCTATCTGTCTGTCTGTTTATCTGTCTGTCTGTCTATCTGTTTATCTTTCTGTCTGTCTATCTTTTTGTCTGTCTATCTGTCTCTGTCTGTCTGTGTTTGTCTACCTGACTGTCTCTTTATATGTCTATCTCTCTGCCTGTCTGTCTGCCTGTCTGTTGTGTGTCTGTGTAATTAATCTGGTGTTCAGAACATGAGTTTCCTACACCAACCCTTTGTCTGGAGAAGCTCTGAAGGGTCTCTTGACGTCAGGCGAACGGCAGACACCTAGAGAGAGAGAGAGAGAGAGAGAGAGAGAGAGAAGATCCAAGAAAAACATATAGAGAAAATAAAGAAGAGCAAACGTTTTGAGAATACGTGAAAAATAGAAAGGTTAGACATGAATAATAGAAATAGACAAGACAACAACAAGTGTCATTAGAGAGAGAGAGAGAGAGAGAGAGAGAGAGAGAGAGAGAGAGAGACGTGCAGTGGCAATGAACGAAATAAGAACAGCAGTGCAGGGAAAGAGCAGCTTAGTATGCGAGGAAGGACGTGACTGCAGAGAGAGAGAGAGAGAGAGAGAGAGAGAGAGAGAGAGAGAGAGAGAGAGAGAGAAACAGGATAAGAGAGAAAAGAGGCATGGAGGCAAACTAAGCATAATAAGGTGTTTCGTGGAACCTCTTATGTGAGAGAGAGAGAGAGAGAGAGAGAGAGAGAGAGAGAGGGCAAATATACACATTCATTAAACATCATTTAATATATTTTCCCCTCATTCCTCTCTCATCAACCTAACTTTAACATAATCCAACCCACACCAACACACACACACACACACACACACACACACACACACACACACACACACACACACACACACACACACACAACCCAGAACCAAGCCACACCAAACCCATAGCCACAACCAACTTATAACCCACAACCCACAACTACACCCATCCCAACCCAACCCAACCCATCCCAACCCAACCCAGTCCAATCCAGCCATACGCAGCCCACAAGCAACCCACACTCAACCCACACCTAACCTGCAAGCAACCCACACCCACACACACACACACACACCCACAACCAACCAATAACCCACATCCCACACCCAAACCACAGCCACAACCAATCCATAACCCATTCCAGAACTAACCCAGTCTAACCCACACTCAACCCACCCCAACCCAACCCACCACACACAAAAAAAATAAAATAAAATAAAATAAAGCATAACACTTTCTTACGCCTCTTCTATATCCTTTGCATTTTTTTTTTTCTTATTTCAATTTTTCTTTTTATTTACCTCATCCTCCCGGCTTCAGACACTCTTGCCATCCCCTTAAACCCACACGCCAACTAAGTGTGCTTGGGGATAAAATTGAGTGTTTTAATTGGTTTGTGTGTGTGGGGTATCTTAGGGTATTTTAAGACAGTTTGGTATGTTTTGAGAGCATTTTAAGACAGCTTGGCATGTTTTGGGGGAATTTTAAGACAGTTTGGTTATGATAAGACCATTTTATTGACATTAGGAAGGGTCTATGGAGGTCAGAAGATTAATGGCCAAGGTCTTCACTGTTTCAATCCCCAAAATAAGCTGTATCAAAATAATTAAGATTTACGAGACAAAAATCAAAATATCGACATTAGAAAAGAAAAGAAAGAAAAGAGAAACTAAAACTGAAATTTGGCAAAAATCTAAACAACAAAAACTAATAAATGAACAAAACAACAGCCGAAACTCCCCAAAATTACTTAAAATAAATAAAAAGAAATATAAACTTTGACAACCAACACCTAAGATAACGACACACCCTAACCTCGCTTCTTCTGCAGGACAACGAGCATCAGAACCTCTTCCGGGGCGGCGAGGGGGGGGAAGCGTCAGATTCAGACAACGGGGAGGACGAAGCAGGGCCGCCCGCCTCAGCGCTCACCAGGAGACGCGCACTTGTCCCGCCCAAACTGCTCACCGATACTGCGAATTACGATACTCACGAACCTCCATCCACGCCTGTCAATGGGTGAGTGTTCGTGTGTGTGTGTGTGTGTGTGTGTGTGTGTGTGGGTGTGTGTGTGCGTGCGTGTGTGGGGGAGATTCATATTTTTATTGATTTTTTTTGTGTATATATATTTTTCTTTTAGTTTTTTCTATATTGTTGTTCTTGATTTGATTCATGTATTATTTTTTTTTATCTGTAAGCTGTTTGTTGTTGTTGTTGTTGTTGTTGTTGTTGTTGTTGTTGTTGTTGTTGTTGTTGTTGATGTTGCTGTTATTCAGTTTGGGTGGAAAATGAGATCGTAACATTTTGTATTAATTTGCTACTACTACTACTACTACTACTACTACTACTACTACTACTACTACTACTACTACTACTACTACTACTACTACTACTACTGACTACTACAACAAAAACTGCAAGTACTACTACTACTACTACAACAACAACAACAACAACAA
>NC_059259.1:7277295-7287295 GCF_017591435.1 Portunus trituberculatus | reverse complement strand
AAGAGAGAGAGAGAGAGAGAGAGAGAGAGAGAGAGAGAGAGAATAAACGAGACGAGAAGCAGTAAAGGAATAGAAGAATAGTGAAATTAAAATACAGAGAGAGAGAGAGAGAGAGAGAGAGAGAGAGAGAGGTGCATAAACTAGTTACAGCTCACAACTTTGACTCTGAAGCAAATGTTTTACTCACCCCCGTGGCAGACAGCGGCTTAAAAACAAGTGATAAAGATCTCTCTGGTCTATTTCCACTTGTTGACTGTTGGAGCGAAAAAAAAAAAAAAAAATGAAAAATATTGTTGTGTTTATGTTTTTGAAGTCAGTCATGTCCTTTGCATAAGTCAGTGTTCAGTAATATATATAGTGTTTCTCTTGAAAGCCTTATTATTTCATGTTTCTTTCCTCCTCAATCCTTCCTATAATGTGGGGATCAGTGTGTTTTGGGGTGTTTTAAGGATGGTTTGTGGTGTTTTAGGGGGTTCTGGGGTGTTTTGGGGCATTTTAAGGATGATTTGGGGTGTTCTAGGTGTTCTAATGTGTTTTTTTTTTTGTGTTTTAAGGGTGGTTTGAGGTGTTTTGGGGTATTTTTATGTTTTTTGGGTGTTGTGCTTTTTGGGGTGTTTTAAGGATGGTTTGAAGTGTTTTGGAATGTTTTAGTATGTTTTGGAGGGTATTATGTGTCTTAAGAGTGTCTTAGTGTGTTTTAAGGGGATTTAGAATGTTTTAAGGGTGTTATAGTGTGTCTTAAGAGTGTTTTTGTGTGTTTTAAGTGGTTTTAGAATGTTTTAAGGGTGTTTTAGTGTGTTTAAGAGTGTTTTAGTGTGATTTAAGGGGATTTAGAGTATATTAAGGGTGTTTTACTGTGTTTGCGGTGCTGTGTGGTGTTTTAGGGTACAATATATACAGTGTTTCTCAATCTTTCCTCTTGAAAAACCTTATTATTTCATATTTCTTTCCGTATTATTATAAATTCAACACGTCTCAATTTTTTTCTTAATCGTACCGTGTAATTTCAGTTTATAATCACATCTAATTATTCAATGTTGATTTTTACCTACAAGTGGAGATGTCATTCATGTTTGTTTTTCTTATTTTCCATATTTAATAAGAGTAAATGATGTAAAAATGTTTACAATTGCCATGTCGTTGAATTTTTTTATGTAAACTTTCTCTACATCACCTCTCTCTCTCTCTCTCTCTCTCTCTCTCTCTCTCTCTCTCTCTCTCTCTCTCTCTCTCTCTCTCTCTCTCTCTCTCTCTCTCTCTATCTATCTATCTATCTATCTATCTGTCTAGCATTCCTCATCCGTGTCTATGCATATTTCACAACCTTTTACCGCAGTTTTATTCATCCATTTTCCATTCCCACTGCCCTTCAGGATACAACTTGTTTTATTCGTGTGTGTACAAGTTGTTGACCCGTGTAAACTTGTTCCCTTCCCCCACACAGCCGGTGACCTGGATGGCTCCACTCAATCCCTCGCTGTCACGGAAGCAGGTGAGTCTAACCCTTTACCCGGGACGACAAAGAAAACGGGTTGCTTGACAGAAATTTAGTTGTGTATTTTTCCCTACTTAATTTTTTTTAGGGTTTTATTTTATTTTTTTATTCTGGTTTTTATTTATTTGTTTTTTTTTATTTATTTACTTTTGTGGTTCTTGGTTGTGTTTTTTTTATTTTTGTTTTTATTTATTATTTTTTTAGTTATCTTAATTTTTTATATTATTATTTTTTGTATATTTCTTTGTTCAGGTTTTTATTTATTTTTGTTTTTTTTCATTTATTTACTTTTGTTTTTCTTGTTTTTTTTTTATTTCGTTTTTATGTCTTTTTTTTCAGTTATCCAGTTTTTGTTTCGATATTATTATTACTATTATTATTATTATTATTACCTTGTTAAAATTAAAAACATCACTTCTTTCTTTCACTCAGCTACTTTTATTAATATTTACGAATTTCAGTCTCAACTTCTGTAATTTATATTATTTTGCTTGATGCTTCTTATCTCAACTTTTCCATTTCAATCATTTTTGCACAATCTTTACTATTATTGTTACTTATCCCCTTCATTTATCCTGTATTACTTCATTTTTCCTCCTATAGTTTGCAATTACTTGAGGTCTTAGTCTCTCTTTGATTTTCTATGCATTCGTGTCCAAAATTATTCTTAGTCTTAATTTTATCAAGATTCTTAGTCTCTTCAGTATTCTTAGACAGTTTATCCCCATCTCCTGTTGCAGTTTCTCTTTATCATTTTCTATGCATTTGTCCATTCTTAGTCTTACTTTTATCAAGATTCTTAGTCTCTTCAGTATTCTTAGACAGTTTATCCCCATCTCCCGTTGCAGTTTTCTATATTTTGCAATTACTTGAGGTGTTAGTCGCCTCTCTTTCATTTTCTATGCATCCATTAGCCTTAACAGATTTCTTTAAAGATTATCAACCCATTTAGTATTTTTTGGATCTATTTTCCCCTTCATTAAGTATTTTTTCCAAGCTACAGAGTATTTTTCTAGACATAATTTGCTTTTCATTAGTTATTTTTCCCTCTTATAATTGACCATCCCCAATTTTCTTTCTCCAGGTGCCCTCTTTTCCGTTTTCTTTGGTAATTGATGTATAGCTTGCGACTGTTTTTCAGATCCGGTGGGAAACAGAAAGGGCAAAAATACCTGGTCCTTGCTGAGACTCGTGAGTATTCCATCCTGCGCCCCGTTTTCTGTAAATATCCCCACGTTTTCTTTTTTAATTGTTTATGTGTTTTTATGGGGCACTATGCTGTTCGATGGTGTTAGCTATGGGTGTGCTTTCCGTGACCGTGTGTGTGTGTGTGTGTGTGTGTGTGTGTGTGTGTGTGTGTGTGTGTGTGTGTGAAGGTGTAGTTGTGTAGTTGGATGTATTGTAGATGATATACCGTGTCTCTTTTCCATAAATAACAACATTTTTTTCTTCTAGTATTGTTAAGTGTGTGTGTGTGTGTGTGTGTGTGTGTGTGTGTGTGTGTGTGTGTGTGTGTGTGTGTGTTTCAGTGTGTGCTTATCCCACCGCTGCCACCATTGAGAGAGAGAGAGAGAGAGAGAGAGAGAGAGAGAGAGAGAGAGAGTAAGTGGGAGTGACAATTTTTACACTAGAGACACAAATAGAAATCTTGTTTCGTGGTTGTTTGCATTTCACTTCGCAATATTGCATGGAGAGAGAGAGAGAGAGAGAGAGAGAGAGAGAGAGAGAGAGAGAGAGAGAGAGAGAGAGTCAGTCAGTCAGTCAGTCAGTCATTGTTTTTACACGTGGCAACTTGGATTACAGTTGTGGCATTTTTTTCCATCTCTCGAAATTTAGTGGAATTTCCCAAAAGCTGATATGAGAGAGAATTCTTAATGGCAGCTTAATGGCGGGAGCTGATGAAGTGCTTTTTGGCTTTTAATTAGAGCTATTGTTGTAGTTACCTATTGTTTCGACACTTGTTCTTGGGTAAAAAATGTGTATAGAATATTTACTGCTTAAAGTGTACCTAGAGAGAGAGAGAGAGAGAGAGAGAGAGAGAGAGAGAGAGAGAGAGAGAGAGAGAGAGAGAGAGAGAGAGAGAGAGAGAGAGAGAGAGAGAGAGATTTGTTTTTTTTCTATTTATTGTTTTCTCTTTTTTTATTGACACTTTTCCTGGATCGTGTGTCACATGGAAGTGTTTAGGTTTCGTGTCGTGGTAATGTTAACTTTCGTGTTGTATTGAGTTTGTACGTATGTGTAGTGAATGTATCAGGACTTGCTTGCTTTTGTGTGTTTCTCGTTAGTCAGGTTAATGAGAGGAGTGTTATCTATATTGTCTTGCAGATAAATGTTTGCTTAAATGTTTGGTTGTCATTCATTGATTAAGCGATTGAGAAAACGAGTCAGTATTTTATCAGAGCGGAGAATTCTTGCATAGAGTAATTTAGTATGATAATAAGGATAATTTTATGCATTAACGATAATTCATTTGATTGAGAAATTATCCATGCAAAGGTAGAATATATTTAAATGTTGTTGTACTCCAGCAATATTAAATCACTCGTGAAAAATGTGCATAAATTAATACATTATATCATGCATTTAGTTTCAGACATAAACATTAATGAAATTTTACAAAGAAATCATACTCGTAATGAAATATATAGTTTATTAATCTAGTTTTTTTTTCTTTTTTTATGGGGGTGTTTTGCTGTGTCAGTGGCCTGTTGAGAGGAAGGCAACACGAGTGAAGTAACTGTGCTGTGTTCACTGATTCACACCAATAGAAGTTAATGGACAATGTTCACTGTTAATAAGATTCATTTGATATCCATCATCACTGTTATGGGACGCAAGCACATACTGATTATTCACTCACACACACTGACACACACACACACACACACACACACACACACACACACACACACACACACACACACACACACACACACACACACACACGTTTTTTTCTTTTCCTGTTTTGTTTTCAAGCCGTTTGGTACGAAGCAGTTACTACTACTACTAATAATAATAATAATAATAATAATAATAATAATAATAATAATAATAATACATCCATCCCCGCTTCTCTCTCCCTCAAAGACAAACCAAGCTAAATGAAGCAAAAACTGCTAACGAATAACCATCTTTAAGCATCCTATTAGCAAAAGTATCAACTAATTAATTAACAACATGGTGAACTACACAATTAGATACGTAACTACTCTACACTATCCACCACTGACACTCACACACACACACACACACACACACACACACACACACACACACACACACACACACACACACACACACACACACAGCTATTAATGTTACTTATGATACCAACTCCTGACAATCTTACCATTATCTCTTCTCTTCCCTCAATCTCTCCCCTCAGTTCGACCGTTCCAACCGCACCAAGTCTGAGTCGCTGTGTGGCCTCGAGGAAGTGCTGAGTTGTCTGCAGCCCAGCGAGTTCGAGGACGAGCAGCTGTCAAGATATAAAGGTAAGTTTGTTGAAAGTTTGAACACCGCGGAAGTTACAGTGAATAAGCCTCAACGTGGTGACTGTAGGAGACTTAGCTACGTACGTGTGTCCACCTAGCTGTCAGCCTTCTTTGTTCATTTCTAGCTGGTTTTAATATTCACTGATTAATGAGTCTATGTCAGTCATCTAATGCCAAAGTTAAGAGAACTGGCATTCCAAGTGGCCCTTTTTTTTTTCTTTTCTTTTTTTTTTAATCTTTTGTTGCTCTTGGCCAACTTCTTGCATAAAATAAGTATTCTCAATCATTTATATTTCCCTGGTAAACTCTGGAACTCCTTACCTGCTTCTGTATTCCAACCTCCTATGACTTGACTTCAGTTGAAAGGGAGGTTTAAAGACATTTATCCCCCTTTTTTTTTTTTGGGAGCTAACTCTCTCATACCTGCAAGAGGACTGGCAACTAAGTGGGCCATTTTATGTTACCTTTGGCCAGTTTTCCCCTCTTACGTAAAAAGAATCTACAACTATCTGAGAACCATTGCCTTGATATTTTTCTCTTTAAATCTAACTTGAAGACTGAACCCATTGCCACTTTAGTTAATTATTTCTACTCGTATTTTTTATTTATTTATACCAAGTGGGCTTTTCACGGGAATTTATGGGCTAAAGGCGATACTTTTTGTGGTACCTCCTATCTGAAAGCCCACCCGCTAGGAAACCGTTGCCCCGAGTGAGGAAACCCAACCTACACTCGGACCGTGGACAGGATTCGAACCCGTGTGCTTGGAGACCCCTCGGACCCCAAAGCATGCATGGTTCCACTGCACCACGGCGGCCCAAAAATACTTTGATGAACAGGAAGGAAATTATGAGTCTTTTTCCTATTTATTTTTTCGATATTCCCTTATGCTTTATTCTTACTGGGATCTTTGAAGTAGGATGAAGCAAGCGGCTTGTCTTCCCTTCCTGGTGCTTGCTTGTTCTTCACTCCATCCTTCATTCCGTTTGATGGTTATTCACTCTTGCTCCTTTCCCTTCACATTTCCACAAGTTAATCTGTTTATTTTTTTTTTTTTCTCTTAGTTTCGTTCTCTTTCTTTTTCTTTTCTATCTATTCCTTCTTAGCTTTTCTTCGTTTCGTTATTTTCCTTTTCAATTCAAATTTGTTCTCTTTTGTATTTCTGTTTATATATATTTGTATTTTTCTCATTCTCTTGACTCTCGTTCTTTTCCTTTTCTCTCTTTATTTTTCTCAGTAAGAGCATTTCAATTTTTCAATTCTCACTCTCTCCCTCACTCTCTCCTTTTACAATTTTACTTACATACTTATATCCTTATTTTCTTAAGGATAGGAACAGACACTAGTGCAAAAGGATTCGAATTATTTCTATTTTGTCTCCTCTTTTCATCTTTTTTTAATCCCTTCAATACTGTGACACATTTTTACCTTGAGATTTCTGTACGATAAGACCAATTTATTGACATTAGGAAAGGTCTGTGGTGGTCAAAAGATTAATGGCCAGATTCTTCACTATTTTAATCCTACATTTTTACCTTGAGGTTTGTGTACGATAAGACCACTTTATTGACATTAGGAAGGGTCTATAGAGGTCCGAAGATTAATGGCCAGATTCTTCACTATTTTAATCCTCCACGTGAGTTTCTGAAGCTGTATAAAACCACCAAATATTAAGCTGAATGAATATGGATATGCGTCAAAGTAGTGAAAGGGTTAATGTAGCGTAAAAACGTAGATAATTTTGCTTTTCTTCATCTTTTTTGTAACAAACTCATTTTTTTTTAATACATGTACAAAGTGGAAAAGAAATAAATGCATCCTTTCCTTCCTTTCCCTTTGCTAACATTTCTTGCTGCGTTTTCTAAATATCGCGTGGAAACAGAAATAACTGAAGCAGGGAAGGAGTGACTTATTATTTGGTTCAAAGAGAAAACAAAAGACTACGAGTTTATTTGTGTTTTCTTGGTACTGGTGCTGTGGTGATGGCAACGCTAAGGTTTTCTCAACTCAGAACACGACGATAGAAAATGTGCAACCGTTGTTTTTCCGGCGCCTCAAAGGTCATAGTTTCATGTGCCCGCTGCTGCTGCTGCTGAAACAAGAGCCGTATGTTGTGAATATTTGTGGCAATATGATAGTAAGAAAATGAAAAACAAAGAAAAATAAAAGTAAAACTGGTTCTCCATAAGTTCTCTCGGCGCCAGGCTTGACGTGATTCATTGCACACACACACACACACACACACACACACACACGTACTGAGATCCTTAGGGAATACGCGTTTGTGGCGTCCGTGATGGTAACAAAAAACGGACACAACTGACGAAGACTAATAACAATATACTAAAAAAAACTTGGCTGCATCTCCATATGATTTATAGAACTCAGTCCTGTGTTCAGAAACGCTTTGCTGACACGCCATGACTATTTTCAGACCACAGAGATGATTTGCCTTATTCTCAAGACTGTCCCTCCTTCGATAAGACAAGACTGTTTCCTCTTTGGATAAGAAGACAAGACTTTTTCCTCTTAGATAACAAGACAAGACTCTTTCCTCTTTAGAAAACAAGACAAAACTGTTTCCTCTTTCGATTAGACAAGACTGTTTCCTCTTTTAATAATAAGGCAAGACTGTTTCCTCTTTTGATAATGAGACAAGACTGTTTCCTCTTTTTGACATTGTAGAAAAGATATTAATTTACCATCAACCTAATAACTCACCGTATCTTAATCAGCGTCACCATGTCAGCCCTGTATCACTCCACCGTGTCAGCTCCCATAGACTTGCCCTTTATCAGCTCCCCCCTCCTCCGCCCCCTGTCAGCCCCCATATCCCCGCCCCATATCAGCTCCAATAGTCTTTGTTCTAAATCCTTAAAGACACCCAGAAAACTTCGCGTAACTTAAACTAGAGGCTTTTGAATAGTGGAGGTTTCGCTGCAGAAGTGTTTTAGAGGACGTTCCTTATACCCAATTATACCCAAACGAATTCATGACGTCAGAGGAAGCCGTGTGAGTCCGTTGTTTTTCTCCTTCTTTTGATTTTCGTATCCATTTTTTTTTTTTTTCGCCCTTTTGTTTTGTTTGTTTGTTTTTTTAGATTTTCATATCCAATTTCTTTTTCCGCCCGTTTTTCTTTTCCTTCGTGTGAAAGTTCATTGTTTTCCTTATTTTCTTTTATTTTAGATTTTCATTTCCAATTTCTTTTCACGTCTTTGTTGCTTTTCCTTCATGTGAAAAAGTCCACTGTTTTTTACTCATTTTCTTTGTTTTAGATTTTTATATCCAATTACTTTTTTCTCGTCTTTGTATCTTTTCCTTCCACATTTTGCAGACATTTTTCTTTCTTCACCCTTGGATTCTTCCCTTACCTTTCTTCCTTCTCTTGGATATTCAGTCTTCCATTTATTTTTCAAGATTTTCAGTGTATCTAATCTTCAGTGTATCTAGTCTTCTTTTGACATCATTCTGTGTTGCATTTGTGGCTTTGGTGAAGCGGTGAAGCAGTAAGAACGCTCCCGTCCCTCCCGCCTGTGAGTCTTCCTGTATAGACTTTAAAGATTTTATTATTTTTTTTTTATCGTGAAGTCAATCATGTATAAAAACTTTCGTGCTTCCCTCCATACACTTCATTTTTTTTTTTTTTTTTTTTTTTTTATAGCGATGTCGGAAGATTGACTTTTTGGTTCGTTTTTATATTGTCAGTTACATCCGAGGCATTTGTTTGTTTTCCATCATGTTTGTGCCTTCAGCTTCGTAATGTTTTCCTGTCGTTTTTCTCTATTTTTTATACATTTCTTTTTCTAGTTGTACAATCTTTAGGAGGAAAATAAAAACAAGTGAAGGCCAAAGGAATAACAAAAAAACATGCAATTAATCTCTACACAGTGTTTTTTTCATTATATTATCTATTTATCTATCTATACATTTATCTATCCACTTCTTTATTTATCTGACACACTAAGACTTTTATTTCTTACCCTCCCCCGCCACCACCATCACTGTCTTCTCAGTTTTCACATCCATCACTCTCCTTCCCTGCTCGCTCCACTTGGCGCTGTATAATCTTGTTACAGCGCATAACTCCAATAAGTCAATCAGTTTATCCCTGCCTCGCCACTCAGTGTTAAGCAGCTCCCGCCAGACACGCACAGACACAGAACATCTCCTTAGACAGTTACTCTTCAAAAGCCACACTCGCGTATTTTGCCTAAGATGTTAATGAGAGAGAGAGAGATGAAGACAGGAAGACAACAGCATGCAAAAAAGGGAATAAATAGGGATTCATCTGTTGCAACCATCAGCTTCCTCGTAATGGATATCAGTACTGATTGTCTTTGTACGCCTTTTTTTTCTTCTCTTTATTTTTTTTTTTTTTTGCTCAGATCCGATATTACTTTTCTTTGGTGAAGCTTTTGCATACACTAACGCTTGCAGCCTCGTTTGTTTATCAGTACCAAGCAGAACTCCACCTTAAAGTAATGTTGTGGCTAGTTTCCTTAATCAGATCCAGGTCAGAGGTAGCGGCGCTGGGCTGGCTGGGGCTGACAAGTGCTACCCAACCTGAATTTGCAAGACGTTTGTTCCTTTCCTTCGGCTGACTCTGTTGACCTGTAAGGGGACTGGCAATTAAGTGGGTCTTTTCCTTTTTTATTTATTCTTTGTTCCTTTTTTTATTTCTTTTATTTTATCTATTTATTATTTTTTTTCTCTTGGTTAGTTTACCCACTCACCTCAAAGTAACGCTCCCTTCCTTCCACCAGGCATGTGTTGGACAGACTTCGTGTCGTACAAGGAGGGCGGGCACCAGGGAGACTCACCCACCAAGGAGGGAGAGGTGACGAGCAGCCCGCCCATGGTAGCCCTCAACGACCGCGCCCTGCTCATCACCCCCGCCAAGCCTGAAACGCGGCCTGAGCGACTGGAGCGGCATGACCAGGTAATGGCGCTCACCTGCCTGGATAGTGAGGTGCCGCTCGTGCCCCGCCGCCGCCACCCGATGACCATAATG
>NC_059259.1:7264795-7274795 GCF_017591435.1 Portunus trituberculatus | reverse complement strand
CCCACCAATCCCTCCATCACCATCTCGCTCACTCCTGCTGGTTGAGGTACCGGAGGGCAGTTAACAGCAGGCGATACTCTCACTGGTAACGCTTGGTGGTATTGGAACGCATTTTTACCTCTAGTTTGGGTGTGATTAGATGATTTTATTGACATTAGGCAGGATCTATGGAGGTCAGAAGATTAATGGCCAGTCTTTACTATTTTAGTCACCATCATAAATTTCTGAAGCTATATAAAATCATCAAATAGTAAACATAATGAAAATAGAAATGCGTCATGGTGCTGAAGGGGTTAATGTTTGGTGGTACACGTGCAAGAGTGAATAGACGAGTAATCGCATTGGGATCATGAAAGCAACAGAAACCACGAGCTGCAGAAATGAGCTGACAACGTGGCTCAGTGTAGGGAGACGGAGGTTTCAAGACATTTGTCCCTATCTTTTGGCAAATTCTATCGGCTCGTTAAGGAGACTGGCGACTGAGTGGGCGTTTTTTCTTTATATATTTATTTGCACCTGTCCAGACCTCTCTTACTTTTTTTTTATATATATATATAAGGACAAAAAAATGAATACAAGAATAAAAAGCCCCACTTGAACTGTAGTCTCCATAAGAGAATCAATGGAATTAGTCAAAATAAAAGGCGCATACAACTCCACAAGATTGCCAACGCGCCATGAATCACAGGTATTGAGTGTAGCGAGAGCCTGTCACTGCAAATAAGAGACCAGTGACTCGGAGACGGTGCGGGGACAGTGAGATTGCAAGGAGGAACAATAAGGAGGGAAGCTTGAGATTACAGGGACGTGACGCCTCAGATGTTATTAGCAGAACACTGGAATAATGGACAAAGGCAGAGTACTGAGGCCAACAACGCGGGGAAGGACAGCGGAATCACGTGAACAAGGAAGCACTGTCGTCTAATGTAGATTTGTGTGGTGAGAGATGCAGTATGGGCATTGAAAAATGAGTGGCGCTATTAGGGCGAGCAAGTTCTGGTGGTGACATTTTCCTGCCAATTGAGTTAGAGAAAGACGCGGAATAATTAAGCCTCAGATGTGTAGGAAGGTCACAATCAGCAGAGAGAAGGTCAGAGCTGCGGTGGCGACAAACTTCCTACTAGCTTGGCCAGAGAAAGACGTGAACCAGGTAGCGTTAGTTAGGTAGAAAGGTCACAGGCAGCAGAGAGCGAAGGCCAGGGCAGACAAGGCGTGTGTGGGTGACGGCTCAGTAAAGCGGGAAGCGGAAACTGCAGGTCAGGAATGGCGGGCTGGCACAGATAGCAAGTGTACGGACCAGCAGAACACAGGAGCTGCAGACAATGGAGAGACTGGCAGGTTGGTTAGTAGGAGTGAGATGTAATAGGAGTGGAAGCAGTGATAGTGTGGGCGTAAGGCATCAGCTGAGCCCTTTACAGTCTTCTTACAGTCTTTTCTAGTCTTCTCTCTCTCTTCTGCTGTTTTTCCAAGAGTGAGTTGTTGGCGCCATGTACAAATCACTACCAAATGTGCGTCTCTTACATGTGTCTCCCATCCTTTGCAGTTCCCATTTCCATCCCTTCATCTCTCCATCTCTGTCTTCCCTCACAACAAACAGCAATTACAACCCCACCAATATCGCTGGAATAGTAAACAGTGGCGCAAAATAATGCCACAAAGGGAGCGTGTTATCAGTGAAAGGCAGGACCTCACGCTGGTGGAAAGGAAGAAAACGTCTGCTTATTGTGTCTGCTGCCCGCGACTCCTCAAGTGTGAAGTACGATTGTGGGAAAGGCGAGGCAAGACCGGAAACAGGCCGAGATGGAATATTCTTTTTTTTTCTTCTTGTTCTTTTTTGTTCCTCAGAATGTTTCCATTTTTTTTTTTTTTTTCATATTTCAACTGTTAATTATTTATTTCTGTTTCATTGTCTGTTTTCTCCCTCTGGTTTTTATTATTTTATTTTTCTTGCTTTTCATTTTTTTTTTTGTGCTTTATAGTATGATTTTTTTTTTTTCATTTTTCAACTGTTTAGTAAATGTTTCTGTTTCATTATCTGTTTTCTCCCTCTGATTTTTTATTTTATTTTCTAGCTTTTCATTTTCATTTGTTTTTTTTTCTTTTTTGTACCTCATAGTAAGTTTCTTTTCTTTTTTTTTTTTTTTCATCTGTTTACTTTGTTTGTTTCTGCCTCGTGGTTTGTCTTCTCCCTCTGTTTTTTTTTTTTCATTTCACTGTTCTAACTTTTCATTTTCTTTTGTCCTCCTCTTATTCCTTCTTTCATTCTAGCTATTATCCTTTTTTTCTATTTTACTTCGGCTCGTGATTCGTATTTTCATCTTTTTTGCTCAATTTTCCCTCACTTACCAGAAATATTTCCCCATGAGTATTGCATGATTTATATAGTAAGGCATTTTCTCTCACATTAACTTACTATTACCTGTATTACCTGTTAGTTGATTTACTTTGCATCTCTAATTGGAAAACTTTGCAACCCTTTTCTTGTTAGTACTGGTATCTCTCTCTCTCTCTCTCTCTCTCTCTCTCTCTCTCTCTCTCTCTCTCTCTCTCTCTCTCTCTCTCTCTCTCTCTCTCTCTCTCTCTCTCTCTCTCTCTCTCTCAAATTAGCTTTCTTTCCTTAGGCTCGTTAGCGTCAGTGGTAAAAAGTTAAAAGTTCAAAATTCTTCCTAATTACTTGGTGGTTCGGCCTTTACGTATTGAACTTGCTCGCTATCATATTTCGCCCCAATTCCTCTTAACTAAACCTTTATAGATTAATTACTTCTTTTACTCATTCTCCTTTAATTATTATAATGTGAAAGGAAACTCATTGATTATTTCTATTAACTTTGATTTATTATTGCTGTTTTTATCACAGTTTACCTTTTTCTTTCAATTTGGTAACACATTTTCATTGTTGTTGATTTTTGTGATCTTTATGAGCTCATTTGCATCAATTGTCTATTCGAGTAAAACATTTCAATCAGTGTATTTTTTTTTTCTGAATTTTCTTTAAACTAGAAAATACTGTAATACTTTTTAATTAGCACCTTGAATATCAGGTCACGTTTCCATATCCATTCTGCTTACTGGTGATTTTATACAGCTTCATAATCTACTTGGGGATTAAAATAGGGAAGACTGTGGCCATTAATCATCTGACCTCCTTCCTGAATGTCAATAAAATGGGCCAACCGTACACAATTCTCAAGGTGAAAATGTGTCCCAGTACTGAAGGGGTTGATGTTGATATTTGTTTTTGTATTCAAATCTCACTAACATATTACATTCTCTCCATTCTGTTACTGGCTCGGCTTACCTCGCCTCGCCTCACCTGCCTCGCCTCATCTGCCCGGCTCGACTTACCTGCCTGCCTCGACTCACCTGCCTCACCTACCTCATCTCGTCTCACCTGCCTCGCCTGCCTCACTTTATCTGCCCGGCTCGACTTACCTGTCTGCCTCGACTCACCTGCCTCGCCTGCCTCATCTCGTCTCACCTAACCTCGACTCACCTGCCTCGTCTGCCTCGCCTTAATCACTGGCACAGGTGTACATGGAGCCGCTTAAGAAGATCCAGGTGGACGGGTACGCTATGTTTGCTGAGCCTGAGCTGCTGTTTGGTAACCTGGACGAATTATGCTGTGTGAGTATTCCCTTCCTCTCCCCTTCTGTGTGTGTGTGTGTGTGTGTGTGTGTGTGTGTGTGTGTGTGTGTGTGTGTGTGTGTGTCAGTGCGTGAAAATCCCACCGCTGCCACCCATTTACGTGTGTGTGTTTGTTTGTGTGTTTGTTTGTGTTCTAATCCTACCGCTGCCACCATTGTGTGTGTGTGTATGTGTGTGTGTGTGTGTGTGTGTGTGTGTGTGTCAGTGCGTGAAAATCCCACCGCTGCCACCCATTTACGTGTGTGTGTTTGTTTGTGTGTTTGTTTGTGTTCTAATCCTACCGCTGCCACCATTGTGTGTGTGTGTGTGTGTGTGTGTGTGTGTGTGTGTGTAGGCTTTCAAGGACGTTCACAAACAACCCTTCATCTTCCTTCTCGTCTTTCCCTCTCTCCTCTTACTTTCTCCCCTTCTATTCTTGCTCATCTTTCAAACCTTTATTCCCTCCACGTTCCTCCGTTCCTCTATTCACCACTTTGTCGAGTTTCTGTCTTCCTTTCCATCCCTTTAATCATTACCCATTTTTTCTCTTTCCTCTCCTTTCGTCTCTTGCCTTATCTCTTTACCTCTCTTCTTCCCTTCCTCATCTTTCATTTCCTTTCACTCTGCCTTCCTCGCTCGCCTCATTCATTCCATTATCTGCCTTTCATCCTCTTTCTACCTTTTGTCATTCTTTTTTAATCCACTGTCATGTCTCGTCTTTTCTCTTCTATGTTCTTCCACATCATTTATTTTTCTATTTCTGTCTTTCGTTCTTCTTTTCACCTCCTGTTTATTCCTTCCTTTATCATTCATGTTATCATCTCATATTTTCATCCCTTTGGTTCTTGTAATTATCTTCTAGCCTGTCATTTCTCTCTTTTCCTCTCTTCCTTCTGTCTTTCCCTGCTCCTCTCCCTGCTTCTCTCCCCTGCCTCTCTCACTTTCCTCCTGTTCATGTTACACACACGTTAATACCTGTCCGGAAAATCACTTTAATCTCCTTAACATAGCATGAAAGAGAAGCACGAATATACAGCATTATTTTTCATCCCCTTCAGTAGAACGAGCAGTGCTTTAGACAGGAGAGGTGCTGGGGTAATGGAATAGCAGGAGAGAGAGAGAGAGAGAGAGAGAGAGAGAGAGAGAGAGAGAGAGAGAGAGAGAGTAGTGTACGTGTTTGTCTGTGTAGAAGGAAAGGTGAAGGAGGGATAGAAGGACGAGGAATAAAACAGGAGGAAGACACACACAGCGAGGAATGTTGGTTTTATCACGAAAAGAGGAAAGGAGGAGAAGAGAGGAGGTGGAGTAGGTCAAGGAGTGTAAGGAGGGAGAGGACGAGAAGGAAGAGTAGAAGGAAAAAGAAGAGAACTTGTAAGGAAATACATAAGGGAAAGTGTTATACCTTCAAATATTCCACCACCACCACCACCACTACTACTACTACTACTACTACTACTACTACTACTACTACTACTACTACTACTACTACCAAAATACAATAAAGAAGCAGATGTATAGCAATAAATTTTCACACATTTATGCACACACATACACACCTTCAGTCCAATTAGAGAAACGTGTCAGGTTGTGTGTGTATGTGTGTGTGTGTGTGTGTGTGTGTGTGTGTGTGTGTGTGTGTGTGTGTGTGTGTGTGTGTGTGTGTGTGTGTGTGTGTGTGTGTGTGTGTGTGTGTGTGTGTGTATGGTAAAAAGAGATATAAAAAAAGTATTCTAGGAACTTCAACCACGGATCGACTCTCTCTCTCTCTCTCTCTCTCTCTCTCTCTCTCTCTCTCTCTCTCTCTCTCTCTCTCTCTCTCTCTCTCTCTCTCATCCTGTTTTTATTTTCGCTTTTATCGTGTTTTTTCACTTGTTTCCTTGTTTTTTTCTCCTTTTTATCATTTTTTTTCTCTTTCTCCTTTAGTCTTTTTTTTTATTTTTCCGCATCTTTTTTCTCTTTCTTCCTTCTTTTCACACCTTTCCTTCTATTTTTACTTTACTCCTTTGTCTTTTTTGGACCTTAGTTTTCTGCCTTTCTTCATTTTCTCTCTCTTTATTTTCCTTTTTCTCACCTCCTCCTCCTCCTCCTCCTCCTCCTCCTTCTTCTCTTCTTCCTTTTCTTTCTCTTGAGTTTTTTTTTTTTATTTCATTCATGTTTCCCTTAATAATCTTCCTTTTACCTTTCTTTTACTGTTTTCCTCCTCCTCCTCCTCCTCCTCCTCCTCCTCCTCCTCCTCCTCCTCCTCCTTTTAAAGCTGTATATTTCCTTCCATTCTTACTTCAGCTCCTCTTTCTCTTCATTCCCCCTTTTTCCTCATAGTCTTCCTTTTCTACCAGTACATCTCTCTCTCTCTCTCTCTCTCTCTCTCTCTCTCTCTCTCTCTCTCTCTCTCTCTCTCTCTCTCTCTCTCTCTCTCTCTCTCTCTCTCTCTCATTCCTTTCTTTCTTTTCCAGTTATTTTCTTTCATTTTTTCGTTACAGCGTCACTTTCTTAACGTTTTCCTTTCTCCAATCTTTTATTTTCCTTTTTTCTCTTTTTCTCTTTCTCTTTGTTTTCATTTTCCTTCCTTTCCCTTTTTTTTCTAGCTAGTTTTCTTTCAATTTTTATTTCCGCGTCATTCTCTTCACCTTTTTCTTTTCCCCCATCTTTTTTTTTCCTTTTCTTTCTTTCTTCCTTGTTCTTTCTTTTTATTCCCTGCCTCTTCCCCTTTTTACTCTCTCTCTCTCTCTCTCTCTCTCTCTCTCTCTCTCTCTCTCTCTCTCTCTCTCTCTCTCTCTCTCTCTCTCTCTCTCTCTCTCTTTTTATTACAGAATCACTTTCTTAAACTTTTCCCTTTCTTCCATCTTTTTTTTTTTCTCTCTCCTCCTCGACCTCATTCACCTCTCAACAATATTTCCTCTCATTTTTAAAACCGACGTTCAATTTTCCCTCACCACCTTAAATTCCATCCACAAGAAGGTATCACAACTTCCATGCCTTACAAAAAGTTTATCCTCGAAGAAAAAGGTGATTTTGAATTCCTGCCACGCGCTCACCTCCACCCAAGGGTCGTCAGATGCAATCCTTATAACACTTTGCTTTTTTTTTCCTTATATTCTCTTTCCTTCACATTCTTTAACCATTTCATTCCTTTTTATCATAATCACAAACCACTGAGGCATTTCTTCCTATTCTAGAGCAACTTACAAACATCACAGTGTCTATATATTATAAAACTTATCCTTGTAATCTTTCTCTTCCTTGCGGACACTTTTAAATAATCTTATACAATGTTTTTTTGTAATGTCTAGGATTGTTGTATATCGCAGGGAGAGGGTTAAAGGACTCTCTCTCTCTCTCTCTCTCTCTCTCTCTCTCTCTCTCTCTCTCTCTCTCTCTCTCTCTCTCTCTCTCTCTCTCTTCTCTCTTCTCTCTTCTCTCACTCGCCTGAATCTATGTTAGCAAAGAGAAAGTTGGGCATCTCTTGAATTGTAGCATTGCGTGGAGTATACAGAGCTTGCCTGGCTGCACCTTCTATCTTGTTACGCTCTTCTCAGCCTGTAGTCTCTTACCTGCTTATAGTCTCCTCTCACGCGGACATACATACATACACACGTGCGGTAAAGAAAGTTTATTGTGTTCTTTTTAATTCATTTTTTAGCTCTCTCTTTCTTGGGTTAAAAATAGGAAGGGTGTAGGTTCAGTGTCATTGAGGAGGATGTGTACTGAGACGAACAGATACACAGACATGGAGAGAGAGAGAGAGAGAGAGAGAGAGAGAGAGAGAGAGAGAGAGAGAGAGAGACTATAACATTTCTATTAACATAAAGAAGTCAGGAATAAAACTATATTTCTTGACAGCCCATCAAAATAAAGGAGCTCTCTATGAAAATTGGAAACACACACACACACACACACACACACACACACACACACACACACACACACACACACACACACACACACACACAAACTCTGGTAAATCAAGGTGCGTTCTTACCTGCTCCCTAAAAACTCAGGTAAGAGAGAGAGAGAGAAAGAGAGTAGTGCATCAAGGATATTACAAAGACACACCTGCGCGTCACACTCTCACTCTCCTTTTACCTACACTCCTCTATGTGTGTGTGTGTGTGTGTGTGTGTGTGTGTGTGTGTGTGTGTGTGTGTGTGTGTGTGTGGTGGACCGGAAAAAGAGAATGTTCACCTTCATTTTACATATTTTGGCAAGACTCTCTCTGACACTTTCTGACACTCTCTCTCTCTCTCTCTCTCTCTCTCTCTCTCTCTCTCTCTCTCTCTCGCTTGAATGCCAACGGCCATGAAGACTATATTTAGCTCAATCTGCGCTTCCTCCATGACGTGTGTGTGTGTGTGTGTGTGTGTGTGTGTGTGTGTGTGTGCGTGCGTGTGTTGTGTGTGTGTGTGTGTGTTTCACTGTTTGATCTGGTGCAGTCTATGACGAGACAGCCAGACGTTACCCTACGGAACGAGCTCAGAGCTCATTATTTCCGATCTTCGGATAGGTCTGAGACCAGGCACACACCACACACCGGGACAACAAGGTCACAACTCCTCGATTTACATCCTGTACCTACTCACTGCTAGGTGAACACCACCTACACGTCAAAGGAGACACACCCAAATATCTCCACCCGGCCGGGGAATCGAACCCCGGTCCTCTGGCTTGTGAAGCCAGCGCTCTAACCACTGAGCTACCGGGTGTGTGTGTGTGTGTGTGTGTGGTGACGTCTTTGTGACAGAAATAACAAGGGAAACACAACAAGGAAAGGCAACACCCACCACAACACCGCAACATAACGAACAGTTTGAACTAATGCAAGTCAGCGAAACGAGGGAGAGAGAGAGAGAGAGAGAGAGAGAGAGAGAATAAAATGATGACAAGGGAATGAATATAGAAAGATTTTTTATTCTACCACTCATACATCACTACTACTACTACTACTACTACTACTACTACTACTACTACTACTACTACTACTACTACTACTACTACTACTACTACTACTACTTTTATTACTACTACTACTGTCATTAAACGTACCCAGAAGCAGTAAAATTCTCTGACCCAACCTCTTCCCCTATTCCTCCTCCTCCTCCTCCTCCTCCTCCTCCTCCTCCTCCTCCTCCTCCTCCTCCTCCCTAGCGTACTTTTATTACCTGTGCTAGGGAAATTAAATTGTTCATGACTTCTCCTGTCTCAACGCGACGCTAGAGAGAGAGAGAGAGAGAGAGAGAGTGTTATTACTTTTTCTTCTTTTGTCTTTCTGTTTATTGTTTTGTGTCTCTTTCTGTCTGTCTGTTACATTTTGTTTCTTTGTGTGTGAGGAAGGACTCTCTCTCTCTCTCTCTCTCTCTCTCTCTCTCTCTCTCTCTCTCTCTCTCTCTCTCTCTCTCTCTCTCTCTCTCTCTCTCTCTCTCTCTCTTTTCTGTTTCCATAAAAATTCCTACATTGCTTTTTTTCGCTTCAAGAATCGAGGGGAAAAAATCTTGCCCTTGACCTGATCGTAGTGCTGTGTTTCCCTTCCCCTTTTTCCTCAACGAGAGAGAGAGAGAGAGAGAGAGAGAGAGAGAGAGAGATGGATTTTAGTGTTTTTTCTTCTATTTTCATTGTTTTATAGATGTTACATAAATATTTCCTTTTTGTTTGTTTTTGCATTGATAAGAAAACTTTCCATTCCTAACCATTCCCAATCTTCACATAATCATTCCTAACCCAACTAATCCTCACCTCACCTCATCATACTTAACCCTTTTTCACGATTCACACCCTCACGTTTTTTTCCCACGCCTCACCTTATTTCTAACCCTTTCTCTTGTCTCACCTGAGCTCACCTGTGTTGTCTCCTCTATCAGGTAACGTACGCCTTCTGCAAAGAGTTCATTAACCTCCTGGAGCAGCAGCAGACACCGGTGGGGCAGCTGGACACCACTAATGTCCTTGTGAGGCTTTTCCAGAAGGTAGGTGTGTTGCTTCTACTGCCATAAAGATACAAAACTAAGGGTGTATCGCGTTAAATTCCTTCTACTGCTATTGCTGCTGTTACTGCTACTACTACTACTACTGCTACTACTACTACTACTGCTACTGCTACTGCTACTACTACTACTACTTCTACTACCTACCACTAAAATACAATAAAAAACAGGTGTATTGCAATAAATTCCACGTATTTATGCACACACATACACACCTTCAGTCCAATTAGAGAAATGTACTCATGTGTGTGTGTGTGTGTGTGTGTGTGTGTGTGTGTGTGTGTGTGTGTGTGTGTGTCTGAGTCTGAGTGAGTGTGAGTATGCTAAAAGATTCTCACTTGCATTTTACACCACTCTCTCTCTCTCTCTCTCTCTCTCTCTCTCTCTCTCTCTCTCTCTCT
>NC_059259.1:7242295-7259795 GCF_017591435.1 Portunus trituberculatus | reverse complement strand
GTTTTTTTTTTTTTTTTTTTTATTCTTCAAATTGTGAATGTCAGAGTCAGTGTGTCATTAGTCTAGCAATGGGAAGTTTGACCTGTGTCTTGGTTAGGTTAGGTCAGGTCAGGTCAGGTCAGGTCAGGTCAGGTCAGGTCACACACACACACACACACACACACACACACACACACACACACACACGGCCCGGTAGCTCAGTGGTTAGAGCGCTGGCTTCACAAGCTAGAGGACCGGGGTTCGATTCCCCGGCCGGGTGGAGATATTTGGGTGTGTCTCCTTTGACGTGTAGGTGGTGTTCACCTAGCAGTGAGTAGGTACGGGATGTAAATCGAGGAGTTGTGACCTTGTTGTCCCGGTGTGTGGTGTGTGCCTGGTCTCAGGCCTATCCGAAGATCGGAAATAATGAGCTCTGAGCTCGTTCCGTAGGGTAACGTTTGGCTGTCTCGTCAGAGACTGCAGCAGATTAAACAGTGAAACACACACACACACACACACACACACACACACACACACACACACACACACACACAGTAAATAACCAAGCTTTTTCAATGACCAGAGAGATTCGAATTGTGTTTAACTTACGTTAGGAAAGTTAGGTTGGGTTAGGTGATATTAGGTCACACACACACACACAGAGAGAGAGAGAGAGAGAGAGAGAGAGAATAACCAAGCTTTTATAATGGGTATAGTGATATTAAACAAAAACATGACGGAATGAAATATGAAGAGAATCACTCGCTTGTTGACTATAGATTGATTGTCCTCGTCAGAAGAGAAGTGAATGAATATGAGAGGAATGGTTAATGAAAATATGGAGTACTCTCTCTCTCTCTCTCTCTCTCTCTCTCTCTCTCTCTCTCTCTCTCTCTCTCTCTCTCTCTCTCTCATCCATTAGCAGACATCACTTTTTTTTCTCCTCCCCGTCCTTCATAACTTCATCCTTCTATTTTTCTCTTCTTCCTTTCCCTCCCTGTCCTCCATAAACCTTTTTTCTCTCCACTACTTCCATCATTCCTTCTCTCCTCTCCCTCTACCTCCTCTCTTAAAAAATACTCCTTCCTTCCTTCCTCTCCTTTACAACTTGCAGCTTTCCTCCTCCTCCTCCTCCTCCTCCTCCTCCTCCTCCTCCTCCTCCTCCTCCTCCTCCTCCTCCTCCTCCTCCTCCTCCTCCTCCTCCTCCTCCTCCTCCTCCTCCTCCTCCTCCTTTTCACCACATTCATGCTTCCTTCCCTCCTTTTCTTCGCCTCTCCTCCTTACACTCCTTTCCTTCTCTTTCTCTCTTCCTCCTTTACTGTTCCCTTGTATTTTCTTCCTAGTTTCCTTCCTTTATCCATCTCTCTCTCTCTCTCTCTCTCTCTCTCTCTCTCTCTCTCTCTCTCTCTCTCTCTCTCTCTCTCTCTCTCTCTCTCTCTCTCTCTCTCTCTCTCTCTCTCTCTCTCTCTCTCTCTCTCTCTCTCTTTATTACAATCTTTACTCTGTCTTAATTGTCTTCTTTCTCTCTTATTATCTGTTACTTCTTTTCTTATCTTGTTAAAACTTCACCACGTTCTCTTTTTTATCACATTTTCTCTGTCTCTCTCTTTCTCTTTTTTCCTCTCCTCTCTCTTACAAACTCTTCACTAGAACTATTTTTTTTTCTTTTTCTTCATTATTCTTCATGTTCCTTTCTTCATTTTATTGTCTTTTGCCGCCTTACTTTCATTCTCTCTCTCTCTCTCTCTCTCTCTCTCTCTCTCTCTCTCTCTCTCTCTCTCTCTCTCTCTCTCTCTCTCTCTCTCTCTCTCTCTCTCTCTACACACACACACTTACTGCCTCCTCTCCTCCCTCATTATCATCTCCTTTTCCTCCTCCTCTCCTGTAGACAGAGAGGTGTAGAGAGCGGGAGGGAAAGAGAAATGGATTGAGAGAAAGGAAAATAGATAGAAAGAGAAGGAAACAAGAGAAACAGAGAGAGAGAGATAAAAATAAACAGAGAAAGAGAAACTAAACCTACATACAACCACAAACAACTTTAAAAACACTCCTTGCTCTCTCTCTCTCTCTCTCTCTCTCTCTCTCTCTCTCTCTCTCTCTCTCTCTCTCTCTCTCTCTCTCTCTCTTGCCGTGGTGTAACAGAAAACAGAGAAAAACAGAGAAAAGGAGAAACTAAACACACACACACACACACACACACACACACACACACACACACACACACACACACACACACACACACACACACCTACGAAAAAATTTAACCCCTTCAATACTGAGACACATTTTTACCTTAGGATTTGTGTACGATTAGACCATTTTATTGACATTAGGAGAGGTCTATGGAGGTCAGAAGATTAATGACCACAGTCTTTACTATTTTAATCCCCCACATGAGTTTCTGAAGCTGTGTAAAATCACCAAATAGTAAGCAGAGTGAATATGAACACGTGTTATGGTATTGAAAGGGTTAAAATCACTCACTTTTCCTCCCGCTCTCTTACTCTCCCTTCTCTCTCTCCTTCTCTCCCCTTTCTCTTCTCTGTTCACTCTTTTCTCCCTTCCTTCCCTCTTCTCTCCTTTCTCCTGATGTTTTTTTTCTTCTTCCCTTTTTTTCTCTCACTCTCTCCCTCCGTCCTTGCAGTGGTGTAACAGAGACCCACGGTGTAAGAAGCTACAACTGACGGATTTGCTGGTGGCGCCCGTACAGCACATCATGAAGGTGCCGCTAATACTACGAGACATCGAGGCGAGGACGGAGGAGCCACAAGAGCGAGCCGTGGTGCGAGAAATCATAGAAGCTGAGGAACATTCTCTTAGTAAGGATTTTTTTTTCATTTATTTTATTTGTGTGTGTGTGTGTGTGTGTGTGTGTGTGTGTGTGTGTGTGTGTGTGTGTGTCTCTCTCTCTCTCTCTCTCTCTCTCTCTCTCTCTCTCTCTCTCTCTCTCTCTCTCTCTCTCTCTCTCTCTCTCTCTCTCTCTCTCTCTCTCTCTTTCTTTCTTTTCTTTCTTCTCTCTCTCTCTCGTTTGGTTAAGCATTGTCTAAGTTTTGTGTGTGTGTGTGTTTCTGTCTCTGTTTTCTTTCTTTCTTTCTCTCTGTTTGTCTGTTTTTTCTCTGTCTTTTCTCTGTGTTCTCTCTTTCTCTCTCTCTCTCTCTCTCTCTCTCTCTCTCTCTCTCTCTCTCTCTCTCTCTCTCTCTCTCTCTCTCTCTCTCTCTCTCTCTCTCTCTCTCTCTTCTGCTTCTTAGTACTTTTTCTCGTAATATTTTCTCTTTTTCACACACACACACACACACACACACACACACACACACACACACACACACACACACACACACACACACACACACACACACACACACACCATTGCTCGAGCATAAGGGAATAAAACAAGGAACGATTTTGTTTTATCTTAATTAATTTCAAACAGAACATTACTACGACAATTTATCCAACAAATAATCAAAATAGAGTTTATTATCCTATTGAAAGGCACGGCAATCTCGCCTTTAGAGTCAGTACATAAGTAATTAGCTACGTCTCCCCTAGAAAAATTAAAGAAAATCGGCTTTTAATATTTTTGTCCTCTCTCTCTCTCTCTCTCTCTCTCTCTCTCTCTCTCTCTCTCTCTCTCTCTCTCTCTCTCTCTCTCTCTCTCTCTCTCTCTCTTATTGCTGATATAGTTATGAAGTAAAAATAATCCTAATAGTCTTTTTCGTTTAGCCTAATTAAGAAAGAGACAGTTTATTCAGTATTACAGCTAAGATTTCCACGTACACACAAACGTACATAAGATCAAGTATGCACAGATTCAGTACACGTTTACCTGTTAATTAGCTCTTCCTGTCAGTGTCCGTAAAGTGTTTAAGTATAAGTAGAAGGAAATGTAGGGTGGAAGTGCTTGTGTTTTAAGATTTATCACTCTAGTTTTTGTAGTAGTAGTAGTAGTAGTAGTAGTAATAGTAGTAATAATAATAATAATAATAATAATAATGTTAGTAGTAGTGGCAGCAAGAGTGATAAGAACATTAATACTAGATGTTGATTTTACTGTGATAGTGATAGTAGTAGTAGTAGTAGTAGTAGTAGTAGCACGAAGATAAGAGAAGTTGCAGTAGTAATAGCAAATAAAACTGTTGATATTTACGACAAACACCACGACAACAAAAAGATCACATTTGCAACTCGCTCACAACACACAAATAGAATCAGGAATCAGCTTGTAGAGTTTCCCGAGGCTCCGACACAACACTCGCCACTCACTGATGCAATCTCACTATACATGACACGAAGGATCACCAGCCAGCCACTCCAGTGTTACCGCAGCACTGCATCCTCCACGACACGGCGCCTTGGGGGACTCGAGACATAAGATACTAGAAATTTTGACCACTGCAGCGTAAATAGTGACTTGAAATAATGCATTGTCTTGGCACCACATGGCATTTTGGGGACTCGAACCATGGGACAAGAGTAGAAATTTTGACCACTACGCCAAGAACATTAACTTGAAATAATGCTTTTTTTCTTGGCACTACATGGCATTTTGGGGGAGTCGAATTATGAGACAAGAGTAGAAACTTTGACCACTACGGCAAGAACATTAACTAAAAAGTGATGGATTGTCTCAGCAAGAAGTGGAAGTGAGAAAGCGTGTGATGAAGTTGTGGTTTTCAAATCATATTAAGACTGGCGCTTGTTGCTTCATTAAAAAGACCTTAGAATTTACCGGGCGCACAAACACAGGTACAATGTCACAGGTATTACTTGGTCACTCCTGTCACTGTTAGTGTTGCCTTTCCAAACAATCCCTTGAACTTGCATCAGGCCAATTAGTTAAGCCTGAGACGCTGCACCAATAGATCACAGCTCCTGCTCCCACCATCCCTTCTCCTCGATGTGTCCCGGCGGTCAAAGGACTAATTAGGTGGGGACAGGAGCAACCCAGCGCCCGCCTCCAGGGACACCGCTTCCATCGCCTTCTGCAGGATGTCGCTGGAACTTTCCCTCACCGCGTCGATCACGTCACTGGACGACGCCGAGCTATCGATGCGAGACAGGTTCTTCTGTAACACTTCCTCCCAGTAGTTCACCTGACCCAGCTTCTCCTTCGCCAGGGACCGCATCGACTCTATTCCCCTCACCAGCCTCTGTTCCTCCTCGATCTGTTCCTCCAGGTGCCGCAGATTGTCCCCGTGCAGGTTGATGCTGTTGTCACACTCGGCAATGATCCTGTGCAGCTCCGCCCTGAAGTAATCTAAGGTGTTTGTTCTTGAAGCGAGGAAGGATTCGTGGCTCACCTTCATTTGGTTCACTCCCTCAGCGGCGGTGATGACGCGGCAGGAGCCTTTCGGGCGCGGCCTGTGTAGCACCTTGAGGCAGTCGTCGCACACCCACTCCTCGCAGTCTTCGCAGTACAGGTGCAGCATGAGGCCGTGGGAGGAGCACAGGCCAACACCAGGCTTGTATTCACCCTCGTCGACCTCAGGACCTTCATACGGGGCGTCGAGACAATCCTCATCCGTATCCTCACTCTCCTGTTGCTCCTGCCGGCTCGCTGCCTCCTCCGCGCCCTTGTTGGAATGTTTGTCAGTGTCGCGTCGTGTGTTGCGTCGCCGCGTCGTGCTGTCTGGCTCGTCTGTCGTCTCCATGAAGTCCCGGCTTTGGTTTGCAGAGAATTTTGTTGATATTCTAGAGTTTCCATTCTCTTTCATGTTTGTTTTCTCGCTTGTGCTTGAGTTGTGTGTCTGCTGGTCCTGCTGGTGTGTTTCTAAGTCCTCCTCGTCCTCAGAGGTCACGTAATACAACTCGTCTTCGTCCTCATCAAGATTATAAGATGCCTTCTTCACCTCGGTGCTCTGTAACCGCGTCAGAAGGTACGACAGGTTTGTTCTGGCCGGAGCTTGTGTCTCCTCCGTCAGGGTGGTGCTGGTAGCGCGGGGCTTGTAGCGTTCCTGAGAGAGGCGTGAATTGAGCTTGGCCGTGTTTTCCGTGACAGTGGTAGTGGCAGAGCCTCCGTGTCCCCAGTGTGTCCCCCGGCGTCGTGTGAGACAGGCATTGTTTGTGGAGCAGGGTCAGGTGTCTGAGTGGACTGTTTGCCTTCATCGTTGCTCAGGGACGCCAGCCACTCTGACATCCTCCTGTTTCCCTTGAGAACAGAAGCGCTCCTGACATTCTTCCTCTCGCTGGCATCACGCGCCTCCCCAGCCTGGACTCCCGTCTTGTGATCTGAGTGAGTGCTCCCTGCAGGCGTCTCGTCTGTCTGGCTTGTACCAGCGGCGTCTTGTGGCACTCGCGTCCGTGCCTCGCCAGCAGCGTTGTCTTGGCAACTCGGCACATGTCCTACAGCGAACGTCTCAAGTGAGCCACGGGATGAGTGTGAAGGCTGTCCGTCATCCGCACCGCCAGCCGCCGGCCCTGAGTGCTGAGTGCTGAGGGGACGGTGCTGCACGGCCTGTTTTGAATCACTGCCCGAGGAAGTGCCAAGAGTCTCGCCCTGCGTGTGTCGCGTGGAGGCCACTGAGGTGCGCTCGGTGACGCTTCTCCACTTTTTCTTCCACGGGAAGAGGCTCTCTGAGGGGGGCGGGGGGGTCGCCGGCTCGGTCTGCGGGACGCTGCCGGATGTCCCTGACGACCCTGCCTCGGCTTCAGAAATGGCATTTGCATTTCCTGTTCCTGATCGAAAAACAGGCGGCGCTCTCTCACACTTCTCACCGCGTTTCGTCCAGCGCTCAGTGTCACCGCGCGAGCCAGTGTGTGGATCGCTGACCCCTTCCTCCTGAGGCTGCCTGTGATGCCCGGCCGCCTCCCCCAGCTGAGTCTCCTGCGTGCCTCGCCAGGAGATCGCGGCGCCTCGGGCGGAGGTTGCTCGGGATCCGGGATCGGATAGTTCCTCTTTAGCACGGGAATCGATCAGGCGATGGCGCCCCGGCACAGAGTGTTGATTTAACTCATGTGTCGGAGCAGCGCCGCGGCCCAAAACATCCCTGAGCTGGCGAGACCTGGAATAAGCCTCACGTGACTCCCTGCCTGCCGCCGCCCCCCTACTCCCAGCCGAGCCATGAATCACACCACCACCATCACCACCACCTCCTCCATACTCTAACCTCCCGCCAGTCCCTGCCTCCCTCTCCTCCAAACGAGAATCCTGCGGCGCCTTCTCCGTGGTGTTCGTTTCTCCGCGCCTTCTGCCTCCCATAGAGAGGCTGTTGTGGTGGCAGTGTCCAGGGGCCTCATGACCTTAAACCCAGCAGCACCCTCCTCGCCGCCATGGCCACTCCCTGGGTGTGGGGCGCCGTGGTGGACGGCAGGAGCCTCAGCCTGGGCCTCCATGCCGGGAGAGGCAGGATAGCGTTCCCTGGCAGCTGCTCCTCTCTTTGTCCAGGTGCGGCCCGCCCTCCTCTGCGAGTCTATTTTGGTCGAGTCCTCAGCTTGAACTTCGCCTCGACTCGCGTCGTCCCTCCCGCCGCTCCAGCCCCCCGCCAGGTAACCCGTACGGGCGGATATACGGGCGCCCAGGGAGGAGCGGGATCGGGATGGCTGCACGCCGTGTCGATCAGGTCCATGTGATAATATGTCACCACGTCCTGCAGGGACTTCACCTCCTGCCGGAGCAGTGGCGCCCACCGCGTCCTCCTCATTCTCCTCATCGATCGCCGTTGACAGGAATCCCGTCCGCGCCCCGAGACGAGCACTGAGCGAAGCGGACAGAGCTAATTTCCTGCTTTCCTTTGACTTATCTCCTCTCGTCTCTGACGGCGACGAGGCGGCAGGAGAACGTCTTCTCGCGTCCACCGCCTCGTCGCGCTGCTCTCTCACCTCCCGTTGGGCATCAGCGCGTGCCGGGCGGCTCGCAGCGGCGTCATGTGCGTCGTGGCGAGGGGCCGCTGAGGAGCGTTGGCTGTAAGAGTGACCGTGGTCATCACTCGCGCCACTCGAGGGAGGCACGGCAGAGGGCGGCGTCTCACGACCTGCCTCGCACATTCCCATCATGTCCACGTCTGTCGGGGACACACTCTCTGCTGTCCACCTTCACCCAACCCACTCTGGCTCTGTGAGTTCTTCAAGGCAGCTAATGAGGAAGAGGAGGAGGAGGACACGATTGAGGTAGAAGAGAAGAGAGAATGAGGAGGAGGAGTTTGATCTCTGCTCTGACGAAGGACTTGTATTAGGATCACTGGTCTGGGTCGTCATTTCTATTTCGTCAGCGGCGGGTCGTGTCTTGGACGTGATGGAGCGACACATTCGGAGCACGTGTGTGGGCGTTGCTGATGACCTGGCGAAGGACCGGACGTGGCTGGAAGAGGTGTCTTTGTCGTACATCCTCAATGAGCTGGTGTCCTGCCTGCTGCTGCTGCTGCTGCTGCTGCTGCTGCTGGAGATATCCGAGGATTTCCTGGAAAGTGACATCGAGGTTTTCAGTTTCCATTTGGACAAGCCGAGATCCACCTGATCCTGGCTGCTGTCTCCTGAAGGAACACTCAGCTTAGACTCAAGTTTATGCAGACTCGGCATTGACCTTGAGAGTCCTGAAGAGTCCACGGGATCACTGAGGGGGGAAGTCACGTGGCTACCTTGCATTTCCTTAGATGAGTCTAAGGAGAGCTTCTTATACCCACTTTGAAGACTCTTGATGGTGCTGGCATTCAGGGAGGAGGAGGAGGAGGAGGAGGAGGAACTGGTCCTGAGGAAAGGTGACGTGTATGTAGAAAACGATGGTGAAGAACTTGCCTCGGCGCTGAGTGGTGAAGAGATTGAAGGTGACTTGAAGGCGGCTGAAGATGAAAGAGGAGGGAGAGACTTTACAGGTCTTAGCTCCGTCTTGGTGGTGGTGGTGGCAGTGGTGATAGAGGTGCTGGTATCTGTCGCCCTGCTAGTGGCCGAACTGAGCCGCGTCCTTATGGCAGGGAAGGAGTAGGAGGGCGTCGTGTAAGTCCCCGCCGCCTCATCCATGGAAGAGCTTTTGGACAGACGAGAAAAACTACCACCACTACCACCGTCAACTCCATCCACACCTGATGGAGACCTCACCTGTGCCCCAGACACCTGCAGGTCATTAGAGGTCTCGTCCAGGGTGGGCGGCGCGGAGGACGGCGGTGGCGGAGGCGAGGAGACTCCTGCAGAGGCAGCGGACAGCCCTGACTCGGCCCTGTCACTCCTGGGCCGCACTGATCCCCCGATATCAAAGGAGCCTTCAGTCTTTGAGGCCGCGAGTGTTGACGAGGCTGAGAACCTTTCCCTCGAGACTGACGACCTCGAGAGACTTGAATCAACTGACAGGGACGACTTCAATTTGAGAGGAGAAGAGTACGAGGACGACAGAGACGATTTAGATGACTCTCCAAGGCGCCTCAACACTTGGAAGTCCTTGGGGATGAGCACAGTGGAGTAGGAGAAGAAGGGCCTGCTGCAGGATGGACACCGCCGCTCGTTGGACTGGATGAGAGCGTCGAGGCAGGAGGTGCAGGAGGTGTGGCCGCAGACGAGGGTCCTGGGGCACCTCTCCTCTTTGTTATAGGAGAGGCTGCAGCGCCCACACCTGTCCTGGCCCTCACTCGCCATGGATCTGAAGAGGAGAAGAGGAATGAAGAGACGCGAAGAAATTTGCACACACACACACACACACACACACACGCACGAGCATTGTAAGTGAGTGTGTGCAGATACTATGAACACATTTGAAGATGAATATGACAGCAAAATACTTAACCAAAGGAATTACTGCTGGGGAAGGGCATTACAAAGGGAAGTACTGTCTGCAAATTACTGTACACAAATTTAAAGAGAAATATGACACTATTAAAAAAATGGAATGTTACAAATTTCACAAGGGTCTGTAGAAATGCAAGGTGATAATTACACACACACACACACACACACACACACACACACACACACACACACACACACACACACACACACACACACACACACACACACACTTCATCACTTTCTTCTATTCTTTCCTTCCTTTTCTCTTTTCTTTTTGCGGTATTTCACTTAACACAGATGACTTCCTTCATTATTTTTTTCTTTTCTTCCTTTCTTCCTTCCTTCCTTCCTTCCTTCCTTCCTTCCACTATTTTTTCTTAATCGTTCCTTCCTCGTCAACAAAGATACACACTCCCTTCTTTTACTTTTTCCTTTCTCATCTTCCTCCTCGCTCTTTCTCTCTCTCCCTCTAGAATACACAACATCCTCCTCCTCCTCCTCCTCCTCCTCCTCCTCCTCCTCCTTCTCAAAGACACGTAAACGAACCTTTATCACGGAGACTTGCTTCTGCTCTCCCTCTCTCCTCCTCTCACTTTCACAGTTCATACCCTCTCCCTTCTTTCTCTCTCCCTCTCTCTTTTCCTCTCTCTCTCTCTCTTTCTCTCTCTCACTGAGGTATGAACACACTGAGCTGCTGAAACAATGGTAATGACACGCTGCCGCCCTCTTCTTTGTGATCGGTACACACACACACACACACACACACACACACACACACACACACACACACACACACACACACACACAGACAGGTGGTAGTGATAGCTGCTGATTCCGGGATGCGCCTCTCTCTCTCTCTCTCTCTCTCTCTCTCTCTCTCTCTCTCTCTCTCTCTCTCTCTCTCTCTCTCTCTCTCTCTCTCTCTCTCTCTCTCTCGTTGTGTTTACAGCTATCATTACAACGACTTTTTTCTCTCTCTTTTTGTCCTCCTCTTCCTCCTCCTCCTCCTCCTCCTCCTCCTCCTCCTCCTCCTCCTCCTCCTCCTCCTCCTCCTCCTCCTCCTCCTTATCTGGGTCGCGTCGGTGATCAGCAGAGTTTGATGAGGACTTTGTGGTGTGAAAAGGAATGTTATCTTGTTTCCGATAAGTGATTATGTACGCCCCTCTCTCTCTCTCTCTCTCTCTCTCTCTCTCTCTCTCTCTCTCTCTCTCTCTCTCTCTGAAACTAGTCTTGGCTCTTTTTTTTCTTTGGCAAGTTAATTCCCACTGACTTGAATTTTACTATCTAACCCTCCCCTCTCTCTCTCTCTCTCTCTCTCTCTCTCTCTCTCTCTCTCTCTCTGGTAAAGGGCGGAATGGTAAGCAATCTTCATTTTCTCTATTCCTCTCTTATATTTGTAGATTTCCATTTTCTTTCTCTCTTTGGTGGAACAAACTTTATAACTATTGTTTTTCAGTTCTCTCTCTCTCTCTCTCTCTCTCTCTCTCTCTCTCTCTCTCTCTCTCTATCTATCTATCTATCTATCAAATTTATGTTGTTTTTTTCTTTTCTTCCTTTCTTTATTCTTTTTTCATTATGTCTCAAGTTTCTTCCCTTTTCTCTTCTTTTTTTCTTCTTTATTTTCCTTTTTCTTCATTTCCTATCTCAATCTTTCATTCTCACCTTTTTTTCTCACTTATTCTTTCTTCTTTCCTTCCCTCTTTTACATTTTCTTTATCATTCTATCTCTTACTTCTCTTCTTTTCTCTCCATTCCAACTTCCTTCTCTTTCACACTCTATTTAACTTCTCTCCTTCTCTCCATTTCCTCTCTCACTCTTCGTTTCCTTTGCCCTTCCTCTCTTAACGTTTTCTCTTTCTCTTCATTTCCTTAATTCTTCCTTTCTCACTTTTCCTCTCAAACTTTCTTTCATTTATTTCCTCTTTATCTTTCGTCTCTTTCTGTTTTCACCATTTTCCTCTCCTCTTTCCTCTAAATCTTCCTTTTATCCATTTTTTTCAAACCCTTCCAGATTTTTTATATTTCTTCTCTCTTTTCTAAATTTCTTTCTTTCGTTCTCCTTTTCTTTAAACCATCTTCTCTTTTTCTTAATTTTCTCTTTCTCCACTAAATCTCTTTTTTTATTTACTTTTCTTTTTGCTTGCTCTAAACCTTCCTAACTTTCTTTTTTTTTTCTCTCTCCCATACATATATTTTCTTTCTTTCCCTCTTTCTCTAACTCATCCCAACTTCTCTTTTTTTTCTGTCTTCCATATATATCTTTTTCTTTGTCTCCTTTTCCTTACTCTAACTTCTCTACCTGTCTCGCTCTGTCTCACTAAATTCTCGCTTTTCAATTCCCTTTTCTCTAACTCATCCCAACTTCTCTTTCTTTTTCTCTGTCTTCCATAAATATCCTTCTTTTTCCCTCGTTTTCAAACTCTCTAATTTCTCTACCTATCTCGCTCTGTCTCACTCTGTCTCTCGCTTCTCAATTCCCCTTTCTGTAATTTATCCCAGCTTCTCTTTCTTTTTCTCTGTCTTCCATAAATATCCTTCCTTTTCCCTCTTTTTCTAACTTTCTAACTTCTTCATCTCGCTCTGCCTCATCTAACTCGCCTTTTTCCCTCTCCCCTTCTCTCTCTCACTCTCCTCTCACCGCCCCTTCTCTCACTCAGGGGAACTCGATGACAAGATGAAGTGGCTGAAGAACTTCGAGCGCCTTCTTGAGATTCAGAGGAACATCTTCTGGCCGCCTGTCACCGAGCTCGATCCCAAAGTGTACATCCCGGAGTTCCTCAAGGTGGGTGTTTGTGTCCTTCAGCGAGAGAGAGAGAGAGAGAGAGAGTTGTGTGTGTGTGTGTGTGTGTGTGTGTGTGTGTGTGTGTGTGTGTGTGTGTGTGTGTGTGTGTGTGTGTGTGCAAAGGAGAGAGGTGTTTGGTGAAGATTTGTGTTTATAAGGATTTTAGTGTGTGTGTGTGTGTGTGTGTGTGTGTGTGTGTGTGTGTGTTAGTGTGTGTGCGTGCGTGCGTTTTTTTTTAACCCTTTCAGTACTAGGGGACATTTTTATCTTGAGATTTGTGTACGATTAGATCATTTCATTCACATTAGGAAGGTCTATGGAGGTCAGAAGATTAATGACCACAGTCTTCACTATTTTAATCCCCCACATAAGTTTCTGAAGCTGTATAAAATCACCAAATAGTAAGCAGAGTGAACATGGACACGTGTCATGGTACTGAAAAAATTAAGCAACAAAATAAATCAACCAAGGGCAAGAAAAACGAATACACAAAAAGGCTCACTTATTTGCCAGTCCCCGAGCAGGTTGCGTTACGATATTGTGAAGTTTGAAATGATATGAAGTAAATGTTGATATATAAGATTGCATTACAGAATTTGTATAGTGTAGAAGGATGTGAGAGAGAGGGAATAAGAGAGGTATGTAGTGTTTGGACCTTTCAATGTGTAAGGGAGTGAGGATAGAAGCAAAATTATGTGTAAGAGAGAGAGAGAGAGAGAGAGAGAGAGAGAGAGAGAGAGAGAGAGAGGAAACGTGTGAATATGTGAGAGTAGTGAGTGTGTTTTATGTCAGGAAATAAAAAATTGTGTGTGTATGCGTGTGAAACGAGAGACGAACAGAGACAGAGAGGAAGATAGAGAAATAAAGACAGACAGACAGACAGACAGACAGAGAAACAGGAAGACAAACAGAAATAAGAAAACAGGTATACAAACTTACAAACTTTCAACACTGAGATAAACTGAAATCCCACCAAACATTGAAGGAACAATTACAAAAAAAAAATAAAGAAAAATAGAAAAAAAACGAGAAATAAAATACTATCGAACAAAATACGAAATAAAACAAATCGATAAAATAAACAAGTTGGAAGAAGATTCAGTTAGAAAAATTATAGAACCAGGAAAGTAAATGCGAGATAACGAATAGTATGACGTAATAGTGGAAATCGTACCGTTATATGAATTCAGAATATCAGTGACGTAAAGATGCTTATACTCTCAAACACTTCTGCGTCTCACCACTATTTCAAAAGGCTTTATTTTTTAAGATATTTTTACGGTTCTAGAGGCAGAGTGACACGATTTCAACATTTTTAACCCTTTGTCTTCTATTTGTAACACCTTTCCGTAATAACTAATCACCCTGAGACAACATGTTTACCTTCTCTACAGCCTCCTCTAATCTTTAAACAGTGTACCAATCGCCAAGTCTATGCTATTTAGTCCTATTCTTTCCTGTAGATGCCTATAAAGATGTCACGTATTGGTTGCTGTGGTGCTAATTCTTCCGTATCGCAGTGAAAGGGTTAACTGGAGAAACTGTCTTGAAAACCCAGCTGATCATCTCTTTGGTCTTGGAGAATAGCTGTGGTGAGTAAGCAAAGCGTTTCTGAATCCGGATTTAGACGTCTATATTCAGAAACGCTTTCCCCTCTGCATCAGGATAATTTTCCAAGGCCACAGAGACTATAGCTGGGTTTTCAAGACAGTTTCTCCTCATGATAAACTAGAAATCTTGCTAAATTATAACCAGAACCATAAAACATGAGTCTCTCCAACTAGAGCATCTGGAAAGCAGTGATGGTGAGAGAACAAAGCGTTTCAGAATACGGGCTAGAGAGAGAGAGAGAGAGAGAGAGAGAGACGATGGTGGCTACAAATTGAGAGGATTAAGATGAAATTTTTGATTATATTGTTTATCAGTAGTGGTGGTGGTGGTGGTAGTGGTGGTGGTGGTAATGATAGCGATAACGTGGGTGGTGATAAAGGTGATAATAGTCATAATGGTGTTGTTGTTAAAGATGAACAATGGCGATAGCGGTGATAATGGTGATGACTATGAAGCTGAGGAAGAAGGTGGACTGTGGTTGACAATGGAGGAAGAAAAATAGCTGAATTAAAGGGAAAAAAATAATGGACAAGATGAGGTTCAAGGTTATAATGTTTTGCAGAGTGACAATAGTGGGCCGCCGTGGTACAGTGGAACCATGCGTGCTTTGGGGTCCGAGGGGTCTCCAAGCGCACGGGTTCGAATCCTGTTCACGGTCCGAGTGTAGGTTGGGCTTCCTCACTCGGGGCAACGGTTTCCTAGCGGGTGGGCTTTCAAACAGGAGGTACCACAAAGCCCATAAATTCGCGTGAAAAGCCCACGTGGTATTAAAAAAAATGGTGATAACGATGAAAATTATATACAGTAATGAACAATAATAATGACAATAACAACAACTACAAAACCACGAATAATCTACTTAAAAATACATAAAACAAAACACAGAAGAAGAAAACAAGTGAAAAAAAGAAACAAAAAAAATAACTGAACGTACAAAATAACCATAAAAAATAACCATGGAAGAAAATAATGAAAAGAAAAAAAAACGTAACGAAACAAAACAAAACCAGAACTGCAAGAAACATGTATTAACCAACGCTTTTTCCTTTATTTTCGTTCACTTTCTATTCATATCGATTGGGGAAATGCTCAATACTTTAGGAATAAGAGAAAAACGTAAGAAAATTAAAATATACCAAAAATGCAAGAAATGTGTAATTACCAACGCTTTTTCCTCTGTTTTCATTCACTTTCTATTCATATCGACTGGGGAAATGTTCAATACTTACTTTAGGACTATACAGAAGCACTTAACGAAAGAAAAAAAGAAGATAAGTAAGGAAGTAAGTAAAAGTAAGGAGAAAAAGGTGTAGGAGTTTGTGTTTCTTCGATAATAAATCAGTACTTAGTTTTTTTGTTAATATAGTTGAATAAAAGGTAAAAAAAAATGAAACACAAAAGGTGATAACAAATTCCTGTGCATTTTATATATTTAACGAGGGAAGGGCAGCCTGTGTGTGTGTGTGTGTGTGTGTGTGTGTGTAGGAAAGGGTTGAATCTTGCATGTATACAGTGTTAGGGTTTGCAATTTCCGGCCCTGAACTTAGAAGGGGACTGGCGTGAAAGGAAACCAGGAAAGGGAATTGAGCTGACGCTGGGTACATTCGAGAGGAGTTTGAACTTAAGAGAACTGCTTGAGAGGGAATAGAACTTCATATTGGTGAGTTTAAAAGGGATTTGAACTTATGAGTGTTGTTTGAAAGGGATTTGAACTTAAATGTTACAAAAATGGTCTAATCGTACACAAATCTTAAAATGTGTCCCAGTACTGAAGGGATTAAAATAGTGAAGACTTTAGCCATTAATCTTCTGACCTGCATAGACCCTTGCTAATGTCAATAGAATAGTCTAATCGTACATAAATCTCAGGGTGAAAATATGTCCCAGTACTGAAGGGGTTAAAATAGTGAAGACTTTGGCCATTAATCTTCTGACCTCCATAGACCCTTGTTAATGTCAATAAAATGGTCTAGTCGTACACAAATCTCAAGTACTGAAGGGGTTAAAGTAAAAATTGAAAGAACTGGTGACAACTGGTGACACGTTTTCTATTTTGGCGACAGGAAAGTTTTCATTTTTAGAGAGAAGAGTGCGAGAGTGTTTCCTTTTTTTTTCTTTCTTCTTTCTTTTTTTTCATTTTCTGTGTGGGAAAGGGAGATGGAAAGGAGGAGTTTGAATTTTCCACCCGTTAATTTGGTCAACTTAGAAGTGTCGAAGTGGTTGTCAACTTCTGCAGGAGGAGGGAGGAAGAAGAAGAAGAAGAAGAAGAAGAAGAAGAAGAAGAAGAAGAGAGAAGGGTTAGAAAAGTATAAATCGAAGGGTAGGAGGAAGAAGAAAAAGAGGAATAATGAAGGTTAGCAAGAGGAGAAAGAAAAGATTACGAGAAGAAGTAGGAAGGAGAAGAAGAGAGATAGAGAAGAGTTAAGAAGAGGAGAAAGGGAAGGTTAGTAGTAAGAGGAGGAGGAGAAGAAGGAAAAAGGAAAAATGAAGAAGAGGGATAGAGAAGGATTAGAAAAAAGAGAAAGGAAGATTAGGAGAGAAAGAAGAAGAAGAAGAAGAAGAGGAAGAAGAGGGATAGAGAGGGGTTAAAAAGAGGAGAAAGAATAGGTTAAGAGGAAGAGGAAGAAGAAAAAAGAAGAAGAGGGATAGAGAAGGGCTAGGAGGAGGAGGAGGAGGAGGAGGAGGAGGAGTAGGAAAAAAATAGGAAGAGAAGGAAAAGAGGGAAAATAGAAAAAGAAGGACGAAATAGACTAAATGAAAAAGAGGAAGAAAAATTAGAAGGAAGAGAAATAAACGATAATTAGAGAGAAGATTAGAATTAGGAAGAAGGAAGAAAAAGATTAAAAGAAGAATAGAAGGAGGAACAATAGAAAATGAGGAGGAAGACGAACTAGGAGGAGGAGAAAAGCGAATAAAAAAGAACGGTTAGGAGGAGGAGGAGGAGGAGGAGGAGGAGGAGGAGGAGGAGGAGGTGGTGGTGGTGGTGGTGGTAACGAAAGGGGGAAAGAGGAAGAAACGATAATGTGGAGAGGGAAGAGCAGAAAGAGGAAGAGAAAGAGCAAAAGTAAGAAGCAGTAAAGGAGGAGGAGGAGGAGGAGGAGGTGAGAGGCAGATGGAGTAAGAATAAGGAATGACTAAGGAGGAGGAGGAGGAGGAGGAGGAGGAGGAGGAGGAAAAATGAGAGGTAGTCATGAGATGAGAATAAGAAACGATGAAGGAGGAGGAGGAGGAGGAAGAAGAAATAGAAGAAGAAGAAGAAGAAGAAAAAAAAAATGGAAGAGGAGAACCTTTACTGAATGAGAGAAGGAGGAGGAGGAGGGAGGAGGAGGAGGAGAGGAACGAGGAAGTCATAAGTAAAGGAGAAAGAGAAGAAAGAAGAGAAGGTTTGCATATAGGAAGGAAAATGGAGTAGGAAGA